>NC_135419.1:29022822-29212822 GCF_051991245.1 Festucalex cinctus | reverse complement strand
TTAAGGTCGTAATGCGGTTTCTGACAAAGTTTTTGACACCAGTCCAAGTGCGATTTTTTAGGGCATGTGGTTCAGAATTAATACAGCGAAGGCAGTCCAACTTTTGTGGTACCTGGCATTTATGGATGAAGTGCATCATGTGCTTTTCGACAGCATATATTTCAGCATCGGTCCACTTACGTTTGGTGATGCCTCCTGTCATCTGGGAAACTCCCATATCTGTTAAAAGACAAACGCTGTCAAAAAATTTCAGTCCAAATTAAAAAAGTCAAAACATGACCTCTGCTCTTTTAGTTCCAATGTTGAATGCAAGTACGACATTGGTAAAGTAATACTGTTCCTTGTCTTCATAGGACCAAAGCTTAAAAATTAAATATACCTTTAAAATTTTAGCCTGGTCTATAGAGCGATGAGTGTTCACTCAAAGAATGCAAAGATGTAATCTCCCTTCTCCACGGGTTTTCATTTGAATAAAATGCAAAAATAGGCTTACTCGCCATTGTTAAGAAATGCAGCCACCGGTGGCCTAGTGTTGCACAGGATACCAGTATTAGTACCGTACCTCATTGTTTCAGTGTCAAAAACTGCTCGGTATCACTTTTTTTTTTTTTTTTTTTAAATAGCACCGGTATCTAAAATATATGTAGTCTACATTGTAGACATCAGTAAGTGGCACACCTCTTTAGTGCGTGAAGGCAGGAATATTGCTGCAAGCACTCCGTGACGTGCCAAGTGTTACATGGAGTTTTTTGCCTACATGGCCAACAGTCACAGCAAACCTGTAAGGCTTTTTTTAAGTTACTGTGGCTCGAGGCGAGGACAACTTCAATATGGCCAAGCACCTCGCTAATGGATGTGTCCCATTAAAAAACAAAAACAACAAAATTGTAACCACTGCCATTCTTATTTGAACTATTATTCTTATTATTGCAACACGGACCTATTATATGTTCCTTGTTTAAAAAAAAAAAAAAAAAAAAAAAAAAAAAAAAAAAAAAAAAATGAAAGAGTCTCTTGAATTTACAGAATACATACACGTAATGGTGCACGGTCAGTATTAGGGATGTTCGATACAATTTTTTTTCTCCAACTGATAATGATATCAAATATCGATACCACTAGTCAATAAAATTCCCCACCCATAAATGACAGATTATTTTAAAGAAAGACATCTATATCCCAATATATTATTTTTCCTTAAAATTGCATGAAGTTAATGGCAATTTTGTGTTCATATAATTTCTTGTCCCGTTTCGTAAAACGGCTGCAGGAGGGTGGCATTTAAATGTATCGGTCACCGCCGTGAGTACTGACACCTTAAAATAAGACTGGTATTGGCACCGATACCCGATATCAGTAGTCACCCATCATAGACAGTGGGATGCCACCTCTGTTTCAATTTGAGCCAGGAAAAACCCTGGTGTTGAGCTTAACTGCATTTTTGCTTTGTTCCTTGTTTCTGTAAATAACAGGAGAGTCAACTAAATTAAACCATGGTTACTGCAGTCTATCCATTATTTTCATAACCTTCCAAATGAACACCCATACTTATTTTACAGAACCTTACCTAGGAGAATCAATTACGTAGTATAGGCCAGTGAAAACCAAAATCAATTACGTAGTATAGGCCAGTGAAAAACAGTTTCTCTATCTAATTTTTGTTTGTACCTTCAATGAGAGTGGTCTTGGAAGAAGATGGAAGGGATGTTGCAGCCTCTTCCTCAACATCTGCTTCCCCTGTAGCTTCTGGGACTGTGAGATCACTTTCCTCATCGCTTGATTCCTCTGGGTCTTGTGTAGAGTCAACTTTTTCTGAAAATAGAGCAAAAACATTGAAGATTGTAGCTTTCAAAGAAGTGTTCTGTTAACGTGTGAGAGAACAAGCTAATTTAGCAGAAAGACAATCTTGACTTGGCAGCATTCACAATATGTTGTACCAATAAACACACATCCATACCTTGCGGGTCAATCTGAACGTCATCAAGGGTTTGACCTTTATACTGGGAGAGGGTTCCTTGCTCCACAGCTAACAACATTTTGCTCATTTTGGCAAGCTGTAGTGTTCCTTGTGGTAGTCGATAATACTGCCTGTGCACACGAATGTCATGTCCCAGAAAGTCCGCAAGTTGGTCTGCTTCATTTTCTTGAAGATTAAGAACCTGTGACATTGTAGCTATGTGCTTCCTGAGCCTTGTTGATGTTAAGGCCTCTGGATTTTTAGCACCACTCTCCTTTGCAAGCTTTTGGATGCACTCTCCCCCTCTGTAAGCAGTCATGGCTTCCGGTCTTCCAAACATGAATACATTTTCTTTTAAGACTCCACACATCTCACGGGTTTGAGCTAGGAGCTCCATGGCTGAGACCATTGATGGTTTTAGGAGCACAGGGACACCTCTTCCTCGTTTCCCCCTGATTTCTAATCTAGTGAAAAACTCGCACATCTTGTTCTCCAGAGGGGTGAGACAGGCTGCCATGTCCTCGTTATGTTCCAGCTCTTTCCTTTCTACGAAAGTAGACAGTTCCATTCTTGACACCTCTCCTTCTCTTCTTCTGTTGAAAATTATCACCTGAGCCAGTGTCACTTTCGCCAGTGCTGCATAATTACTCGCAGAAGGACAGAGTTTAAGCATTCTTTCTGCAACTTCTCTACTCTTTTCCACATGTTCGTCCAAAAGTTTGACATCTTCAGTGAAAGGTAAAATCTGTGGTGCATTCCACTTTGCCTCTGTCATTGTCGTCGTCGCACCTCTGCTAATCAATGCCTTCCATCTGAAATTTTTGATTGTCTTAAATTCTCTAGCATATTCCAACAAGCACTCATCTCTGTCAACTGAAGACAAACTATCACTTTCAATCAGCTCACTAAGTACACCCAGACTGTGACCAATTTTTAAGGCTAAGGAGGGTTTTTTGTATGTGTTGTTTTCCGAGTTGTGCCCAGCCAATACCTTCACTGCAGTTATCACACGATTAAAGTTTGCAGGATAGATGAGCTCCACTGCCTTGCGAATAGATGAATTCTTCCGGGCCTCTGTCAGCAGTCTACCAAGTTCTCTAAGTCTTTGCCTTATGTAGTCATGTCGGTTCTTTCTTGATCCATTTAGATCAAAGAGATGCTGTCCAAACTTTAAGAGTAGGTCGTCGTCATAGATCACACGAGTCACCTCATCGTAGATCATGCAGGAAAGTACAGTTTTTAATCCGTCACTAATTTCACATGCTACTGCAGTTTTTAATGCACATCTTGATTGAACTCGCTTTTTAGAAACACCTAATTCCTTCTCAGATTTTTTCTTGGCAGGACAGATTTTAATGTGCTTCCAGATTGTTTTCTTGGCATAGAGCCCTTGGCAATGAAAACAATGGATAAAATCGGAACCTTGTTTTCTTTCCCGAGGTCTATAGCAGGCCTGCAGATCTCCTTCTCCACTCCTCACAATAAGAGAATTGTGAGCATAATTTCCACGGCGTCGTAAAATATTCAACTCATCTCGTCTTGCCTGTGAATTCTTTGGATGCATGAATGCTTTCGCAACCTCTTCTTTATCTGCATGCTTAGCTTCTAGATGTCTTGCAATTTTTGATGAGGGCGTTAGACAATACAGACAGTAGTTCCGTTTATCATATACTCTCTTAATTTTAGAGTTTGAGGGTGGAGACACTTTGATAGATTCTGAAATACACTGGACTCTGCTTTTTTTCAGAGGACTTTGGTTTCTTGTCCCAGAGACCTTAAGTAGGCTCCTCTTCCTTGAAGTGTTTGTCTTTGTCTTCTCAGAGGTTTGAGCATCAATAGCTGAATTAGCCAAAGATGGGAAGACAGATGAAGATGATGTTTTCTCCAGTGGACACAAGTCTATGCTATCGTCAGAGTCGAACATATTTTGTTTTTCTGTTTCTGGAATATAATCTTTATCATCATAGTCTGTATCATCAGAGATCTCCGGTGATTCGTCCAAACATGTGGAAGACTGAAGAAAAGAAAAAGTGTACAGTTACCATAATGTATTGAGGAAAAACGTTTCTTTGTAAATCACATCTTTTTTTTTGTCTGTAGAATGTGAAAAAATAAGACATTCACATAAGGACATATATAAAGGCCAAACTACTCATGTCATTACAGATTAATATAAATTTTATCCTATTTTTTCACGCATGAAAATCTAACAGTGATAACTTGTATTTATTAACCTTACCTGAGGACTATTGGCAACATTTAGGATATCATCTGTGACTTCACATAATGGTGTCTGCTGAAATGACAAATACAAAAAATGATTACAAGAAAAAAAAAAAAAAAAAAAAAAAAAAAAGAAAAAAAAATGCTAAAAATAATTTCACACTTAATTTTATAGGTGTTCAGGTGACTGCATCTATGGCAGGACATTTCAACTTAACATTGTCTATCCATAATTTTGGGGTCATTCAAAACAGCCAATTTGCCCTGACCTAATTGGTCCAGGCATTACTACAAACATACCAAACCATACTATTTGTTTGTTCAAATCACACCACACAAGGAACGTTATTACGATAGCCATGTGGACCGATAATTTTAGGGCCAATCAAAACAGAGAGACACGCACAATATGCCATAACCTAATTCACTAAAGGAATTTTTTGGGCTCCTCCACCCCACCACTTTTCAATACAATAATGACCTGTCAAATCTGTGTCTTTACAATTAATTTAAAAATACAACATGTTTTATCAAATTCAATTAACCATTCAGCCCTAATCAGTGCATGGTACAACGGTGTGGGAGAAACTGGATCTTACCTGAGGCCTGTCGCCAGCATCCATCCTGTCATCTCCCACCTCGAGAGGTGGTGTCTGCTGACAAAGATCAAACGTATAGGAATAAAAAACATGATAGAGAAAACAACATTACACAATGATATTTTTAGATAATTTTATATGCTTATATTTTACGGCTTCAGGTGACTGCGTTTGTTGCATTTTGGGACATTTTTTAGCGTCAAGCTAACTGGTCAAAGTTGAACGTGGACAATCCATACTTTTGGGGTCATTCAAACACTTCATGTCCAAGTCCAACTGAAAACAATACTGCAGCTATGGCTACCCATACTTTTTAAGTCATTTAAAACAAAGACACGCTTGATACTCAAATCATACTGGGGGACAGCAATTACGATAGGTGTGGCTTTTCATACTTTTCGGGTCATTAAAGACACAGATACACACTTGACACCAAAGCCTAATTGGGGACAGTCATTGTGACACCCCCGGTCTAGACATACTTTTGGGGTCATTTTACATATATGCACACACACTTGATACACAAGTCAGATTGGGGACAGTCCTAACTCTTGTAGCTATAGCGATCCATACTTTTGGGGTCATTCAAAAGACACTAGCACACACACTTGATACCCAAGTCAAATTGGGGACAGGCATCACTATTGTAGCTTTAGCGATCCATACTTTTGGGGTCATTCAAAAGACACTAGCACACACACTTGATACCCAAGTCAAATTGGGGACAGGCATCACTATTGTAGCTATAGCGATCCATACTTTTGGGGTCATTCAAAATACACTAGCACACACACTTAACACCCAAACCTAACTGGGGACAGTCACTGTAATAGCTATATCTATCCATACTTTTGGGGTCATTCAAAACACACTAGCACATACACTTGATACCCAAGTCAAATTGGGGACAGGCATCACTATTGTAGCTTTAGCGATCCATACTTTTGGGGTCATTCAAAAGACACTAGCACACACACTTGATACCCAAGTCAAATTGGGGACAGGCATCACTATTGTAGCTATAGCGATCCATACTTTTGGGGTCATTCAAAATACACTAGCACACACACTTAACACCCAAACCTAACTGGGGACAGTCACTGTAATAGCTATATCTATCCATACTTTTGGGGTCATTCAAAACACACTAGCACATACACTTGATACCCAAGTCAAATTGGGGACAGTTATCACTACAGTAGCTATGGTGATCCATACTTTTGGGGTCATTCAAAACACACAAGCACACACAATTAACACCCAAACCTAAATGGGGATTGTCATTGTGATAGCTACGCCCATCCATAATTTTGGGGCCATTTTAAACAAACTGAGGAACACACTTGCTACTCATGGCATGGAATGTATCACCTGCAAAAAGTTGGGGAACACTGTATATCCATTATTTTTGGGGGGGTGAAATGCAATTAGATCATTTTCCACACTCGTTCAGCCCTAACTACAACACGAAAAATCAGTTTAGCCGAAAACAATACATGAAACAGCAGTTTTAGAAACTGGATCTTACCTGACATCTGTCGCCAGCACTCATGTCTTCAGCAACTTCAAGAGATGGTGTCTGCTCAAACAAGAATAGACAATATGGAAAACATGACGGAGCAACCCTAACATGGCACAATACGATACTTAGGCTGCTTTTGGGTCTATTCATAACGAGAGAAATTTTCATGACCTAATCTGGGACAGTTGTGTGAATATAGGTCGAAAACGTTTTGCAAGTCATTGTATTTGTTTATACGTTAATACAATGCTCCAACTACATTTGAGCTGTGGTTTCGTAAAAACAAACAATTCCCCCTATATTAAATGATAGAAGCAGTGTGTAGTAGAACCTGTATTTTACCTTAGGTCTTTTGCTAGCACTCGTGTCTTCAGCGGCCTCAAGTGATGGTGTCTGCTCAAAGACGAAAAGAAAGTATATGGAGAACGTGAGAGCAATCATAACATAGCACAATTAGAGAGATATATAGGTCGAAAAATATTTGCAAATCCTGTTGTATTTGTTTACAATGCCCCAACTACTTTTGAGTCGGGGTTTTGTAAAAACACACAATTTCCCCTATATTAAATGATAGAAGCTGTGTCAAGTAGAACCTGTATTTTACCTTAGGTCTTTTGCTTGAACTCGTGTGTGCAGCGGCCTCAAGTGATGGTGTCTGCTCAATGACGAAAAGAAAATACATGGAAAACGTGAGAGCAATCATAACACAGCACAATAAGATACATACTTTTGGGTCTATTCAAAAGAAGACAGACAAATTATCACCTAATCGGGGACAGTTACAGGTCGCAAAAAGATTTGCAAATCATATTGTATTTGTTTACAATGCACCAACTACTTTTGAGTTGGAATTTCGTAAAAACACACACAATTTTGCCTATATTAAATGATAGAAGCAGTGTGTAGTAGAACCTGTATTTTACCTTAGGTCTTTTGCTCGCACTCATGTCTTCAGCGGCCTCAAGTGATGGTGTCTGCTCAAAGAGGAAAAAAGAATATATGGAAAACGTGATAGAGCAATTATAACATGGCACAATAAGATACATATATATAGGTCGAAAACGATTTGCAAACCATATTGTATTTGTTTACAATGCCCCAATTACTTTTGAGTTGGGGTTTCGTAAAAACACACACAATTTCGCCTATATTAAATGATAGAAGCAGTGTGTAGTAGAACCTGTATTTTACCTTAGGTCTTTTGTTCGCACTCGTGTCTTCAGCGGCCTCAAGTGATGGTGTCTGTTCAAACAGGAAAAGAGAATATATGGAAAACATGATAGAGCAACCATAACATGGCACAATAAGATACCGGTACATATATATAGGGCGAAAAAGATTTGTAAATCCTATTGTATTTGTTCACAATGCCCCAACTACTTTTGAGTTGGAGTTTCGTCAAAACACACAATTTTCCCTATATTAAATGATAGAAGCTGTGTCAAGTAGAACCTGTATTTTACCTTAGGTCTTTTGCTAGCACTCGTGTCTTCAGCGGCCTCAAGTGATGGTGTCTGCTCAAAGAGGAAAAGACAATATATGGAAACCATGATAGAGCAATCATAACATGGCACAATAAGATACCAGTACATATCTAGGTCAAAAAAGATTTGTAAATCCTATTGTACTTGTTTACAATGCCCCAACTACTTTTGAGTTGGGGTTTCGTAAAAACACACACAATTTCCCCTATATTAAATGATAGAAGCAGTGTAGTAGAACCTGTATTTCACCTTAGGTCTTTTGCTTGCATTCGTGTCTTCAGCGGCCTCAAGTGATGGTGTCTGCTCAAAGAGGAAAAGACAATATATGGAAAACATGATAGCACAAACATAACATGAATAAGTTACAAGATGACATAAATGACCCAATACCTTTTTGCGCCAAGGCCAGTCTGAATTTCCGTAGTTATACGACAATTCTTCACCTGGAGCGATGTCTCGGATTGCAAAAAGGCAAAGATGTGGCAAACCACCAACTTCAATAACCTTCATCTTGCAGTTTGGCTTTATGTGGTTGTCATTTACGAGCCTTCCCAATGACTGGTCTTCATCTGATGCATCAAGACTGGAGGGGGGGAGGGAAATAAGAGTGGAAGCTGCCTGCCCAGTATAGATATGATTCAAATGGAAAAGGGAAGTCTAGAGTTTGAAGTTTTATCTAACGGCTGAGCAAAGGCATAGATCATGCCTGATCTATGCATTACGTAGTACTCATTCATAGCGAATGTTGACTACACATCTGTGTTTGTTTTTTTTGTCCATAAACATTCCAAACAACTCAACTCAAGTTCAGATAGAGAAATACTTACCACCAACCTTTACCTCTCCAGTTGAAATAAAATAGGAAGACTGCTTCTTGTTCATTACGCTCCAAATTTTGCTCAAGACCTTGTTCACAAAGCTTTCCACGGTACTCCAGCACAAATTCTTCTTTGGTAAAAGTCTGTGTAGCAACCACACCTCGACCTTGAGGAGAGGCGAGAAAAAAATAAAAATAATCTAATCAACAGTAGTCGTAATTAGTCGACTAATCAGAACATACAGCATTTTGCACCAACAAGCAAATGCGCTTTTTAAAACCATCATTAGTTAACAATTTGAATTCTTTAAAAGTATAGACAAATAATGAAGATAATTAAGATTATATACATTGAACTTTGATTAGATTTTGCAGCTTGTACCATCATTCCTGACATGTTTATTAAAGATGGAGACAAACTGATGACAAAACTGTGACTTTAGATTTTTTTTTTGGCTGTAAATATTTTGAAATTGAACCAAAACTATGCAGACTGGCACCAATACTGTGAAACTGTACATGACTATCACGATACCAGAAACATGCTTTTTAAATGCTGCCATGAAAGGAAGGTGTGAATCGTATTAAGTATTTTAGTTGATATTTGCCCTTTAGCTTCTGACTCAGTTGTTAACATGGGTTAGCGCTAAAGACTAAAATAATCTATTCAGAAAATACTAATTTAATATATATTTTAACCCTATTTTATATTGTGATATACAGTGGTCCATCCCTACTTCGCAGTTCACTTATTGTTGATTCACTCTATCGCAGATTTTTACCACCAATTTCAATGGTGAGTACCCCATAAAATTATTTATGCTGCTATTTGTCCTTTTTTGTATGAGTAAATATAGACAGCGCTTTCTTGTATTTAACACAATCTATGACACTTTTAATCAAAATATATAATATTTGGTAAATTAAGAAACGTGTCATGACAGGTTTAAAAAAAAAAAGTTAACATTTTACTTTTTAATTCTTAGCAAGTCAGTGTCGAGCTATTTTTATAACAGGTCAAAGTTTTTCATACGTGTCACTTTATTTAACCACTACGACCTCGAGGAAATTCACCACACCCGTAACAAGTGAGGGAACACTGTATACCATTAGCATAGGGCTGCAATTGATATCGTAATGTGAATTTTTCCCCATATCAAATGGTGTTTCCAAACAAAATACACAAGTACTGAATTAGTGTTGCCTCTGATAACAAGATCGACTCAAAGATCAATGCTACTTTTGATACTTCATTTGATGTGCTGTATTTGCATCATCATAAAGAAAAGCGGTGGTATTAATCAGCACACACACAAGGAGCAAAGTGGCAAAATCTCCACACAGCAAAACAAAATGTACACACAAGTCACATTTTGATCTAAAATCTATTAGTGGCCACCAAAATGAATCTGTAGCAGCCTACTACAGATGCATGTATGTGGAAAACATGTCTTAATTTGCAGTTGGTTAATTGCAGCTATGAGAGCCATTCATATCATGCACATAAACAAAGATCAAATTAATGTCTTGAAAAATGTATACTCACCTTTGAATGGGTTAATGAAGGACTCTCTAAGTCCCATCTTATCCTTTTCCAATAGTACATGCTGCTCAGCATCTTTTTGTGGAGTGACCCGATTCCTCCGCCTTTGCACTGTTCTTCCATTGTTTGCCATCTTTCTATGGCAAAGAGGGTTTTGGTTATCAAGGCGGATTATGTAACTCACTCTGAACATTATCTTAAAAAGTCTACATAAACATATCCAAAATTACACACTCATAGTTCCACACCTCATGCTTTAGAGACTGCAGCTACACATTTGTTTCCCATTATGAACACATTTACCAATTAATGTCATCTTCTAGGTGAATGGCAGTTAGTCCAAGAAGTAAAATGGATGAAACTTAACCACAGGGAGTAGACAGAGATTTGTGTGTCATTCGGGCCCCCCCAAATCCAATTTAAGAGACACACCAATACAGTAAATACTATATGTGTATCATACATACAGCCAAACGTTTTTGCCACGTGACATTCATCAGAAATCTAGCCGACCGCTCCAGTGAGAGAGACCACTGTGCGTATGCACCTTTTTGGCACAATACAAAAGGAGAAGAGGTAATTAAGCCACAATGAGCATTAACGATGTCAGCCATTATTTTACCCAGTTCATCTACTGTTCTGTCTTTCTGGGGTTAAAGACTTCTACACTCTGCCCTGGTATTATCCACGAAGTCAAAATGTGTCCATATGTGCGTCTTTTTCTGTCGCTCATTTTGTAAAACAACGTGTCATCAGCTTGACTTGACTTGACTTCGTGTTCACTCCTTTCTCTCTTGCGCTTCCCTGCATATAAATTGCACCCCCACGTGAGGTGTCCTCCCGCCCCCTACAATTGACCAATTACGAGCGTGCATGGTAAAGAGCAAGCTGGAACTGGAGCTTCGACTAATTAGGGCATGAGGCCAGTTTGAGGTAACTTCCCCACCGCCAACCTGGCCAGTACGGAATGAACGAGAAGAGAGAAACTTCCCCTCCCCCCCTCCTTGGCCACTGGCCAGTAGCGAGTGAGTGAACGAGAAAGAGGCTACAGGCAGAAGCCTACTGTCCACCTGTTCGCAAACGACATCAGTAATGCTGAGACGGTTCGCATAACAAAATATATGCGTTACTAGAGGCATATTTTTGACCAAAAATTTGTTCGTAATTTAAAAACTTAATTTAAAAAAAAAAAAAAAAAAAAGTGCTGGCCAGTACGGAATGAACGAGAAGAGAGAAACTTCCCCTCCCCCTCCTTGGCCACTGGCCAGTAGCGAGTGAGTGAACGAGAAAAAGAGGCTACACGCAGAAGCCTACTGTCGTTCACCTGTTCGCAAACGACATCAGTAATGCTGAGACGGTTTGCATAACAAAATATATGCGTCACTAGAGGCATATCTTCGACCAAAAATTTGTTCGTAATTAAAAAAAAAAAAAAAAGTGCTGGCCAGTACGGAATGAACGAGAAGAGAGAAACTTCCCCTCCCCCCCTCCTTGGCCACTGGCCAGTAGCGAGTGAGTGAACGAGAAAAAGAGGCTACACGCAGAAGCCTACTGTCGTTCACCTGTTCGCAAACTACATCAGCAATGCTGAGACGGTTTGCATAACAAAATATATGCGTCACTAGAGTCATATTTTCGACCAAAAATTTGTTTGGAATTAAAAAAGCTAATTAAAGAAAAAAAAAGCGGGGTGGGTGGGTGGGGGGTAGTTTGTTTGGGGGGGAATTTTTCGTAACTGGAGATTCCGCTGCATTTTAGGACAAGGCTTGTTAGCGCAAGCCTAATGAGTTTGAAATTTCCTCTAACTTAGCGAGGTCAAGGCTGCAAGCTCCAGTCAGCAGTATGCCAACAAACAACGTGCAATGTCTTAGGTTACTGAAAAATATCTAGCGCCCTCGAATTTACAGGCATATCAGTCAGTATATGGAAAATGCTGCTCAAAAAGCGATCGTTTTAAAATACTTAAGACAGTTTAGTAGCCTACCTTCGAACAGAACGGCGCCAACTCCAAGACTAACGCGAAGTCCAGCTTTCCCGCGACTACACAGGAAATGACGTCGACAAAATGGGGCGGGTCACACTTTTTTGTCACCTGACATGCACAATATGCGCAACAGTTAATATAATAAATGAATAAAAGGTATTTTGATTTTATCTTTAAAGGAAAATAAGTGTAGGCATTGTTTGATAGTTATTTTAATTTGCATTTCTTATCTCTGCTCCGCTGCATGTAAATGTACATGGGTAATTTTCTAATTTCACCATATGTGTTCATGTTATTTTGTTGAAATGTTTCTTCTTCCTGACATGTATATGATGATATATTGTTTGTCTTTAGTGAAGCATAAACTAACCTACAGTATACCAATTTTGGTCATATCACCCGGCCCTAATAAATAATAATGACAGCTAATTCATCATCTATCCATTTTCATGCACAATATTCAGAATTCCACTTTTAGCACAACAAATTTAAGATTTTATTCATCACACTCCATTGACGAAACACATTATTTTTGTCAATACAGTGAGTAAACGTTAAGCAGATTTTGTCACAGATTTTGTCTTCTATAACTCCATAATCTACTGGCAGAGACATGCAAAACCTGCCAATTATCTGTTGTTTGCACCGAATAATCAGTTTATTTTTCATACAGCACTATGCACCTTATATGATAGTGTAGATTGGATATTAATCATAACGGATGGTAAAATTCGGTCCTTGACTAACAGTAGGCCCTACTTAAAGCTACTCCAACTAAAGTGAGACTACTTAAAGTGTAGCTGACACGCAAGCTACGTATCGTGGCCTAATTATCACTTGATCAATCATTTGCAATGTCAGAAACCTGAATGTAGCATATTTTTTAATCAACTTATCCAGGCCTGGACTGGCCATCTGGCATACTGGGCACATGCCCGGTGGGCCTATTGGGGCTGATGCAGTGCTTTTTAATTATTATTTTCCTACTTTTTACACCAAGAGGCTGGCCCACAATTTAGAGGGACCAGTCTGTTAGTTAAGTTCGAATACAGATAGCCAACTGAAACATCATCAATAAACATCAGTGGCAAAACTACATTAGGCAGGAGGCCGGTGGGCCTAAGTCAAAATGTCAGGGCCTATTTTATTTTTTGTGCCAGTCCAGCTCTAGACTTATCTATCATTAAACATTGTTTCTTAACATACAGTTAGCAATTTGTAATCACAGGTGTCTTACCTTTTAATGGTTTGTTGCTTCTGGCGTCCTCTTCTCGTGTCATGAAAGTTTCCTGTAAACTACATGCATTGAACCCTGGGAGCGGAGAGAGGGGTGCATGCAGGTATGGCAGGCTTTCTGTCCATATCAAAATTTTATAAATCGATATTTGGTTGCTTGTTGATGTTGGAATATTTTAGTGGTAATATTCATGTTAAAATGGCATATCTTGCATTCAGTCATTCGTGAGCTATTTGAACAGCACAACACTGAGACCACAGACCATGGTCAAAATCTGTGGATAAGTGGTTCGGATCATTGAGTGTCAAGGGGGGTCCCCTAGTGCAAGACCACATCTGGACAGACGACTATGCTGTTGTTAGATGTTGACATTCCTATTCTAATTGTTCTTACTAAGTCAGATTGTCCCATCACTGGTCAGCTATTTTTAGACAGGCCAGTGGAATATTCTTGTCTTGAGAACTAGCTCATGTTTTCACATACACATTGTTGTGTTTCAATTTTGTTTGAGTTGGTTTTGTTTTATTTTGGTAAGTGTCTTATGTTCCTGTGGTTCCCCTGTCTCGTTATGTCTGATTAGGTCCACCTGTGTGTCATTCCCCTTCCCAGTGTGTGTTGACCAATCAACGCCCTCTCCCTAGTGTGTTCCCCAGGTGTTTCTCATTAGTGTTGGTGTATTTAGGCTGTTGGTTTTGTCTTGTCTGTGTGGGATCATTGTCTATGTCAGGGCTTCATGGTGAAGTTTGTTTAAGTGGTGGGCTGTTGGGGTTGTCTATGCTGAAGTTGTTTGTTAATTGAGTCTCCCTCAAGACTCCGCCAGTCTGTCTTCCTCATGTCCATACCAAATCATGCCCAGTCTTCTCAGGTTCCATCCAGTCAAAGTTATTCTCATATCTGTTTGTCTCCCGGCCAAGTTTCTCTACCTTTGGGTCTATCCACCACAGCCAAATTCCACAGTTCATGACACAATTAGCCCACCAACAAGGACCCGGTGGAAGCCTCAAAACCCCATTCCGGCTTCAAGCCCCTGTCCCGGCACTTTGGCGGTTTCCAGCCCCCGTCCCGGCGCCTATGCACTCCCTGGCTGTTCGCCTGTGCCTCGGCCGCCTCTTGACGCTTCTCCTGAGCCACGGCCGCCTCTTGACTCTTCTCCTGAACCACACCCGCCCCAGGATGCTTCGCCTGTGCCGCTGCTGCCGCTACAGCCCCAGGACGTTCCTGGCCGACGCAGCCCCCCAGCCTCTCAGTTCCTGGCCGACGCAGCCCCCCAGCCTCTCAGTTCCTGGCCGACGCAGCCCCCCAGCCTCTCAGTTCCTGGCCGACGCAGCCCCCCAGCCTCTCAGTTCCTGGCTGACGCAGCCCCCGGCCTCTCTGTCCCTGGTGGATTGCCGCCGTCCCAGGTCCCCCCGTTGGGGCCGGTTGCTGCAGTCTCCTTGTCTCAGCTGCCGCAGCCCCAAGTTTATTCGTCTCCGCTGCCGCAGCCCCAAGTTTATTCGTCTCGGCTGCTGCAGCCCCAAATTCCTTCGTCTCTGCCACAATCTCCAGCCCAGGGTCTAACCCCAGGAGGCACGAGTACGGCGGATGATCCCGGATCCAGTGTCTGCCGGCGCAAGCGATGAGCCCACCGCAAGGTCCTTGGTGGGGTCAGGGGTCCATACTGAAGTTTAAGTGTCGTTCTGTTGTTTTTTGTCTATGCCAAGGTTGTTTGTTAATCTAGTTCACCACGTCTACTCCTGTCTCCATGTTAATCCAAGTCTGTCCATGTCTCAAGTCTCCACGATTACTCAAGTGTCTCCCCGTTTCCGCCAAGTGTCTCCCTCCCTGTCCCTGCCAAATCTGTCCACGTTCCATCCAGTCAATAAAGTTATTCTCATTTCTGTTTGTCTCCTTGCCATGTTTTACTGCCTTTGGATCTATCCACCACACACAATTAATGACACGTCAGTTTGTTTGTTTTTTGCATGTCTCTTTTAACTTCCCTCCATCACCTGGCTCTCCTTTTCCTCCTTGTAACTGCTCTGCAGACAAGGGGGGAATATAATTGGATACAATTAACTTCAAAGTGGCAGTTTGTTGCCTCAACTCTGCAAGTAGCCAAGCATTTGGCCCTGCTTACACGTCCCCTCAAAAAAAGGGAAAAGGGCTCATTATTGACAGTCTTACCCGTTATTGATGCATGTTATGGAAACAATGGCTTGAATATTTCTTGACAATATGTGACCTCAATATTCTAAACATGATGTTCTTATTAATTTTACATTTGTGAAATATGAGTTATGAATCAAAATCCATCCGTTTTTATCTATCTCAGCGGGTGGCCATTTTGCCACTTGCTGTTGACTGAAGATAACATCACAGTTGCTCGGGGCTCAGGCAATGACCAGTCACAGCTCACCTGTTTTCTAAAGTTGTGCTGTGATTGGTTATTAGTTGTAAACTGAATAACATTATTGTTTTTCACTTGAGAGCAAGTGGCAAACTATCTGCTTTGTGATATTAATAAAAACTGCTGGATTTGGCTGGTTATATTCCACTCATGCAATATTAACCAAAATACCATATTTAGTACTTAGGGTGGGAGGAAAGATACACGGAAAGTTTGCATTGTACTTGTAAAAAAAAAAAAAAAAAGTGTACAGTACATGTTTTGATGCCAGCATGTCTGACGGATCTGTTCGAAAATAGCTCACCAGTGATTGGACACTGTGTCTTGACTGATGACTGAAGTCGTTGCATTTGTATTGCTGTTGCTGCTATCACAGACTGTTCAGGACCTAGGCTTGGAAAACCCTTGTAGTCTTCTTTTCCCGCCAAATCTAAATGATATTGATTCACGTACCCTACAAGTTGCTCCACCGGAACCATTGTGTGTTCTGGGTTTTAGCACTCTATTCAAAATTAGGTGTTTAGAAGGTCACACTAAAGTCACACAGGGCCTCTCAACCGCCTCTTTGTTAGTGTGTTTAGACCTCGTTGCTCGGCCCTGCAACCAGAGGTACCTACTTTCCACATACTGCATGTTAAAGGCGACCCCTACTTCATCGTGTACCCAAAATTTCAGCCTCCACGATAAAGCCTAAGAGTAACAAAGGTCGTGCCAAAGTCACAGAGGCCACCCGGTTTGAAATAGTGCGTGTATGAACATGTATGGTAGATGCTTGTGCCAACCTTTCCATTGCGTTGGAGCATCGTCATTTGGCTCCACCAGCAGCAAGAGTATGTCAGAGCTGGAATCCTGTACATTTATCCTGGGTGTCCACCCACTTCTCCAAGGTCAAAGGTCAAAGGCATCACATCAAAATCACGAGAGCTCCCTTTTCAATGAAGGCGCCGGGTGCTTTGCCAATGCATCAAGACTTATTAGCACTTAATTAAGTCCATTTCCACTTATGTCGAAGCTAGGTGTACGGCATATACCCATTTCTTTTTCAGTGCGTTTTGCGTCAGCCAGACCCACCCTCCACTGCCTCTCATTGGTTTGCCTGGTACTCAGTGTCTTATTGGTAAGTTAAAGGCATGAGGACTGATGAGACAATCAGAGGGCGTAGGAGTATGTTATCTTAACGTTAGTAACTTTGACCTAAACTAGCTGAATTAGGGTAAAGTTGGGAACCCACATAATTGTTCGCTTTCAGGAATTGTATAATTAACCCAGTTTGCAAAGACTTTTTATGCCAGACTGTAATGTTAGATGAATGAAAGTAATAAATGCCCAGAAGGACCAGTGATTATCTCAGTTTCTTTTTTTTCTTATTTTTATGAAAATAAGAAAAATAAAATATTTAGACCAGTTTAAACAATGTTAGCCAAGTTACTCTGAAACTTGATGTCAACTAATTCATGACATAGTTTAATTTTATATTAGATAACACATTATTCAAGTTTTCCTCATAATAAATACATTTTTAATGACAAACTGCTCCTAATCAAGGCATGATAATTTTATTATTGTGACTGGAGTAATTGGAAACAATGGCGTTTTACATGTCACCTGTTACTTACATGTCTTTTGTCACCATTTCTAAAACACCACCATTGCTGAGTTAGGGCCCAAACCCACTTCTATTCTTTTTCTTCCATAATTAAATTATGTTACACCTGCTGTAACACTCGAACGTTCAAATTTGACGTATGACAGAACTGGCCCACCCGCCATCGGATGTCCCGGGTTTCATCCCTGGACTCCAAATGTAGGGATCGGGGAGGTCACGCCCAAGTGGCACAGGACCTTCCTGGTGGCACTTTACCAGTGTCCTGACCCTCGTCGCTCGGTCCCGCCACCAGCAGGGCACCTGATTATTTCGTATGAATAAGCCATACCCAACCCCATCGTGTATATCATATTTTAAACCACTAGTACAACCGGAAAGATCCCAAAGGTCGCGTAGTGAAAGAGGAGTAAATCCTACAACATAACTTGGGAACACATGATCGTAGCTCTAACCCATGAGCCCTTGTTGAGTTGGGCTCAACCAGGGCTTCGATGAGATGTCTTACTGGCACTGCTGCAGCAAGCTGCTGCCAAGCTAGGGCCCCAAAACCCTTCTATTGTTCTTTTCCCGCCAAAATAATGTCACTTTTGGGGACCTAGCACACATTCCCGCCAAAAATCATAGTTACACACAAATTGAATATGGTAAATGTCACTTTTGGGGACCTATACCACACACTTCCACAAGGGGCAATGTAGAGTACACACAGATTGAATGGGGGGTCCTTACTTACGTCCAGATTGGGGACTTTCATGCGTTCACACACCAGTTGATTGGGGACACTAAAACTTTTGGGGACCAAAACCACTGTCCCCAATTAGATGACACTGTAGTTGCATTTAGCATGGTCAAATTAGTGTTCTCTCCAAAAATCTCGACCTGTCCCCAAAAACTACTTTTAACATTTTTTCTGTGTGTTTGTGTATGCTCCCCCCATACACACACACACATATATACACACACACACACACATATATATATATATACACACACACACATATATATATATACACACACACACACACATATATATATACACACACACACACACACATATATATATATATATATATATATATATATATATATATATATATATATATATATATACACACATATATATTGTTTTGGCTCGACATATGGGATGTGCCCCAAAGACAAAAGAGCACGCATACTGTTGACAGTGAGGTCAGCTAATCAGAAAGTGAGGTGATGAGGAGGCGACGAAGCATGGTGGGGAGTCCAAAATCAAAACAGCCATGAAACAACAGAAAGTCATTGCTTGTGCTGTTTGCACTCCTTTAAACACCTTTTCTTTTCAATGTGACTTTTTTTCTGCTAAAACCAATCCACAAAGTTATCACCACTGGTTCGCTCTGTTTACTCAGAAGTCACGTTTAATCTTGAGAGGTTTTACGAGATTTTTCGACATTGCAGATATTCATGAATCTAATCCCTACAACTCCTCCGTTTTTTTGTCCAGGGAGGGACTGGGCATCTGGTATACTGGGCAGATGCTGGCCCACCCTGCCCACACAGAGCTGATGCAGTCTTATATGAAATGTATGAATGTATGAATACAGAATATCTGAATTGTTTACATTACAATTGCTGACCTGGCATTGACGATCAAAACAGGGTCACCCCCACCAATCCTGATACGTTTGGCTGATTTAGGCTCCACGTCAAATCCTAAAACAAAACAATTTTTTACCGTATGTTACTATAACATAAAACAGAAGCAAAAATACACCTTGTGGAAATACTCACCAGTCTCGCCAGTGGGACATTTATCAGTTTCAGGGTGAAGAATCATAGTCTGAGTGATGTCTGTTTCCTTTGAAATCAGCTTGCCATTATCAAGTGTAGTTCCTTCAAATGGTACAGTATCTACAGGTAGTATCTCTTTCTTTCGCCCCTGGGATAAATCTGTTTTATCTACAGAACAAATTACAAAAAGCAATAATATTTAATGTAACACGAATGAAACAAAACAAAACAAGATTCTAAATCTCTTTTTGCTATCTATCCTATTACTTTTGAATTCATATTTGTGTTGTAGCTCCTCCACTTGAAGCTGTAATTTGATTTTATCGCACTGGGCCTAGAAGGGGGAAATGAAAACAGAGAATCAAACAAAACATTTTGACAGCAACAACAGAAATGATTTGTTATAATTTTGGTGTGTGTGTTCTTGTAATAATACATAGTGAGGACCAAAATATGTCTTTATCCAACAGAATGAGGACACTTTTGTGAAGTGAGGACATTTTGGCCGGCCCTCACTTTGCAAGACCTCTTTTTGAAGGTCAAGACTTGGTTTCAGAGTTTAGGTTTGAATTGGGTTGTGGTTGGGGTTAGGGTAAGACAATCATTTTTGATGGTTGGGTTTAGGATAAGGGTCTAGGAAATGCATTATGTCAATGGATGTCCTCACAAAGGTATATGTACAAGGATGGGTGTGGCTGTAACTCGACGAATGCTAAATAATCCAAGTTCAAATGTCTGATAAAAAACACAAATAGTAATAATAATAATAATAATAATAATAATAACTAGAGCTGCGAGCAGCTATAAAGGGCCCTCGCAGCCCGGGCCACGTTGGGGTCCTTGCACGTTGGGGTACTGGCACGTTGGGGTACTGGCATATTGGAAGCAAAATTTCTTTGAAAATGGCATAATAAACGTTTACATGTAGAATATTTTTTTGCAAGTGTGTGTGTCAAGCTCAACGGGTTTTGGTGATTGTTAAGACCTGCAAAAATCAGCGTCCTTTTTTATTTTTAGGCAATGAGTTGCCCTGATTGGTATTTTTTTGTAAAAGTGTATATACACATCATCGCTCGTACTCATTGCACAATGTTACTTTTATTGTCCAAAGGGGCAATCAAAAATGAATAAAACAAAATGGAAACGTACATACGTTTGGATCGGTGTGAAGCCAGTGAACAATTTGAGTGGTGGAAACTAAAAGAATATTCATAAATGACTTAGTTATCACACTTAGAATGAGTGTACATTTTTTGTACAAAATACCGTATGTGGGGTATTTTATTTATTTTTATATATAAGCCTCAAGGGCTAGGTGGCGCTGTATTTATAACTGAATGTTGTCAGAGAGATACCTTCAGGCCTTGATTATAAGCATACATGTCAAGTGTGGGATTTTTTTTTGGAGCATGTACCGTGGAGTTATTAAGCATATCCTTCATTCACGATATTGCTTTTAATGTCCATAGAGGCTATCAAAAATAAATAAAAATATATATATGTTTGGATAAGTCTGATGCCAGTGAACATTTTGAGTGGTGGAAACTAAAAGAATATTCATAAATGACTTAGTTATCACACTTAGAATGAGTTTACATTTTTTGTACAAAATACCGTATGTGGGGTATTTTTTTTTCATGCCTCAAGGGCTAGGTGGCGCTGCATATATAACTGAATGTTGTCATAGAGATAACTTCAGGCCTTGACGATAAACATACATGTCAAGTTTGGGATTTTTTGGAGCATGTACCGGGTAGTTATCAAGCATATCCTTTTTCATTGCGAAACACACATTTTGATGCCCCGCCCTCATCATATCGTATTTCGAAAAGTCAAAATTTTTCCCCCTGTCGTTGGCTCAGGTCTTGACATGGTCCAGGCCAAGTCTTAACTCAGTCGGATGAAACGTGTAGGAGAAGTGGGCAAAAGTCTGCCCCCTGTGAATGTGCAAAAATCGTCAAAAATGGGACATTCAAAAATTCGTAGCTCACTTCCTGTTCATTTTAGCATATGGGTACAAGAGACTTTTTTGTAGGTCTTGAGCTCTCCCTCATACACCTAAAAATATTCGTCGTTCTTGCTTAAACGTACAACCGGGGCTGCTTCGTTAAAAATTTCGAGGGGGCGCTATTGAGTCATTTTTTAAAAAATAGCACAATCAACAATAAAATATTGCTCATTTTACCAGGCCAGATGTGTGTGCCAAGTTTCAGGAGTTTCTGTGCATGTTTAGACCCTCAAAACTGGTGTTGTTTTCTTGGCGAACAGCGCTTAGCCACGCCCACAGCAATTCGCGAAAACTCACAAACTTCGTGTTGTGACATCATGAAGGCCGAAACCCTCATCTGAGCAAATATGAGGTAGGTCCAGTTAACGTGTTTGGAGAAAAACGTAGAAGAAAATTCGTAAGAAAAAAAATTGCCACTAGGTGGCGCTATCAGTTAGATGAAATGTAAGTTAGTAGATGTCTTTAGAGCTGGACTCTCATCAAATGTGTGAAATTTTGAGAAGATAGGATCATCTCGGTCAGGTTAATGCAGCTTTTATTGTCACGAAAAATCTTCAGACTTTGCGTCACCGTAGCGGCCACGCCCTTTGGCGAAAAGTTACAATATTCGGTGTGGGGCATCATCAACATCTTAAGGCTTTTCTGACCAATTTTCAACTGGATCCCTTCAACGAGCTCAGCACAGTAGCTAAAAACGTAAAGTATGACATTTATTGTAACCACTAGGTGGCGCTATATGTAGCACTGAATTTTGTCATATAGATGTTTTCAGGCCGTGACTATTACGTTGCCTGAGAAGTTTGAGATTTTTTGGAGCTTGTACATGGGAGTTATTCAGCATTTGCTCTTTCTGGACAAATGAAATTTTAAAGGCAATATTTGATGCCCCGCCCCCGTCATATAGTATTTTGAAAAGGCAAGACTTTTTGCCCAGCTGTTCTCTTAGGTCTTGAGATGATAAATGCCAAGTTTGAAGTCAATGGGATGAAAAATGTTTGCATAGGGGGAAAAAGCATGACCACAGTGAATGTGCCTAAATAGGCCAAAATTGGACATTAAAAAATTCATAGCTCACTTCCTGTACATTTTAGCTACATGGTCCCAATAGACTTTTTTGTGCGTCTCGGGGTGCTACACGTGCCTGCCAATTTTTGTTGCTCTAGCTCAAACGTGCCGGGCTTGGTTTTTATTTTTCTACGCTAGGGGGCGCTATCGAGTCGCATTGTTATGACGACTTAATAATATCAAATTTTTCGCCGGGCCTGAGGAGTGTGCAAAGTTCGGTGAGTTTTCGTGAATGTTTAGGTACCCAAAATCGCGATCGTTTGCGGAGAATAAAGAAGAAGAATAATAATAATAATAACTAGAGCTGCGAGCAGCTATAAAGGGCCCTCGCAGCCCGGGCCACGTTGGAGTCCTTGCACGTTGGGGTACTTGCACGTTAGGGTACTGGCACGTTGGGGTACTGGCATATTGGAAGCAAAATTTCTTTGAAAATGGCATAATAAACGTTTACATGTAGAATATTTTTTTTGCCAGTGTGTATCAAGCTCAACGGGTTTTGGGGATTGTTAAGACCTGCAAAAATCTGCGTCCTTTTTTATTTTTAGGCAATGAGTTGCCCTGATTGGTATTTTTTGTAAAAGTGTATATATACATCATCGCTCGTTGTACTCATTGCACAATGTTACTTTTATTGTCCAAAGGGGCAATCAAAAATGAATAAAACAAAATGGAAACGTACATACGTTTGGATCGGTGTGAAGCCAGTGAACAATTTGAGTGGTGGAAACTAAAAGAATATTCATAAATGACTTAGTCATCACACTTAGAATGAGTTTACATTTTTTGTACAAAATACCGTATGTGTTTTTTTTTTTTTTTATATAAGCCTCAAGGGCTAGGTGGCGCTGTATTTATAACTGAATGTTGTCATCGAGATACCTTCAGGCCTTGATTATAAGCATACATGTCAAGTGTGGGATTTTTTTTGGAGCATGTACCGTGGAGTTATTAAGCATATCCTTCATTCACGATATTGCTTTTAATGCCCACAGAGGCTATCACAAATAACTAAAAATATATATATGTTTGGATAAGTCTGATGCCAGTGAACATTTTGAGTGGTGGAAACTAAAAGAATATTCATAAATGACTTAGTTATCACACTTAGAATGAGTTTACATTTTTTGTACAAAATACCGTATGTGGGGTATTTTTTTTTTATGCCTCAAGGGCTAGGTGGCGCTGCATATATAACTGAATGTTGTCATAGAGATAGCTTCAGGCCTTGACGAAAAACATACATGTCAAGTTTGGGATTTTTTGGAGCATGTACCGGGGAGTTATTAAGCATATCCTTTTTCAGTGCGAAACACAAATTTTGATGCCCCGCCTTCATCATATAGTATTTCGAAAGGTCAAGATTTTTCCCCCTGTCGTTGGCTCAGGTCTTGACATGGTCCAGGTCAAGTCTTAACTCAGTCAGATGAAACGTGTAGGAGAAGTGGGCAAAAGTCTGCCCCCTGTGAATGTGCAAAAATAGTCAAAAATGGAACATTCAAAAATTCGTAGCTAACTTCCTGTTCATTTTAGCACATGGGTCCAAGAGACGTTTTTGTAGGTCTTGGGCTCCCTCATACACCTAAAAATATTCGGCGTTCTTGCTTAAACGTACAACCGGGGCTGCTTTGTTAAAAACTTCTCGGGGGCGCTATTGAGTCATTTTTGTAAAAATAGCACAATCAACAATAAAATATTGCTCATTTTACCAGGCCAGATGTGTGTGCCAAGTTTCATGAGTTTCTGTGCATGTTTAGACCCTCAAAACTGGCGTTGTTTTCTTGGCGAACAGCGCTTAGCCACACCCACAGCAATTCGCGAAAACTCACAAACTTCGTGTTGTGACATCATGAAGGCCGAAACCCTCATCTGAGCAAATATGAGGTAGGTCCAGTTAACGTGTTTGGAGAAAAACGTAGAAGAAAATTCGTAAGAAAAAAAATTGCCACTAGGTGGCGCTATCAGTTAGATGAAATGTAAGTTAGTAGATGTCTTTAGAGCTGGACTCTCATCAAATGTGTGAAATTTTGAGAAGATAGGATCATCTCGGTCAAGTTAATGCAGCTTTTATTGTCACGAAAAATCTTCAGACTTTGCGTCACCGTAGCGGCCACGCCCTTTGGCGAAAAGTTACAATATTCGGTGTGGGGCATCATCAACATCTTAAGGCTTTTCTGACCAATTTTCAACTGGATCCCTTCAACGAGCTCAGCACAGTAGCTAAAAACGTAAAGTATGACATTTATTGTAACCACTAGGTGGCGCTATATGTAGAACTGAATTTTGTCATATAGATGTTTTCAGGCCGTGACTATTACGTTGCCTGAGAAGTTTGAGATTTTTTGGAGCTTGTACATGGGAGTTATTCAGCATTTGCTCTTTCTGGACAAATGAAATTTTAAAGGCAATATTTGATGCCCCGCCCCCGTCATATAGTATTTCGAAAAGGCAAGTCTTTTTGCCCAGCTGTTCTCTTAGGTCTTGAGATGATAAATGCCAAGTTTGAAGTCAATGGGATGAAAAATGTTTGCATAGGGGGAAAAAGCATGAGCACAGTGAATGTGCCAAAATAGGCCAAAATTGGACATTAAAAAATTCATAGCTCACTTCCTGTACATTTTAGCTACATGGTCCCAATAGACTTTTTTGTGCGTCTCGGGGTGCTACACGTGCCTACCAATTTTCGTTGCTCTAGCTCAAACGTGCCGGGCTTGGTTTTTATTTTTCTATGCTAGGGGGCGCTATAGAGTCGCGTTGTTATAACGACTTCATAATATCACATTTTTCGCCGGACCTGAGGAGTGTGCAAAGTTCGGTGAGTTTTCGTGAATATTTAGGTACCCAAAATCGCGATTGTTTGCGGAGAATAAAGAAGAAGAAGAAGAAGAAGAATAATAACTAGAGCTGCGAGCAGCTATAAAGGGCCCTCGCAGCCCGGGCCACGTTGGGGTCCTTGCACGTTTTGGTACTTGCATGTTGGGGTACTGGCACATTGGGGTACTGGCATATTGGAAGCAAAATTTCTTTGAAAATGGCATAATAAACGTTTACATGTAGAATATTTTTTTGCCAGTGTGTGTGTCAAGCTCAACGGGTTTTGGTGATTGTTAAGACCTGCAAAAATCAGCGTCCTTTTTTATTTTTAGGCAATGAGTTGCCCTGATTGGTATTTTTTTGTAAAAGTGTATATACACATCATCGCTCGTTGTACTCATTGCACAATGTTACTTTTATTGTCCAAAGGGGCAATCAAAAATGAATAAAACAAAATGGAAACGTACATACGTTTGGATCGGTGTCAAGCCAGTGAACAATTTGAGTGGTGGATACTAAAAGAATATTCATAAATGACTTAGTTATCACACTTAGAATGAGTGTAAATTTTTTTGTACAAAATACCGTATGTGGGGTATTTTTATTTTTTTTTATATAAGCCTCAAGGGCTAGGTGGCGCTGTATTTATAACTGAATGTTGTCATAGAGATACCTTCAGGCCTTGATTATAAGCATACATGTCAAGTGTGGGATTTTTTTTGGAGCATGTACCGTGGAGTTATTAAGCATATCCTTCATTCACGATATTGCTTTTAATGTCCATAGAGGCTATCAAAAATAAATAAAAATATATATATGTTTGGATAAGTCTGATGCCAGTGAACATTTTGAGTGGTGGAAACTAAAAGAAAATTCATAAATGACTTCGTTATCACACTTAGAATGAGTTTACATTTTTTGTACAAAATACCGTATGTGGGGTATTTTTTTTTCATGCCTCAAGGGCTAGGTGGCGCTGCATATATAACTGAATGTTGTCATAGAGATAACTTCAGGCCTTGACGATAAACATACATGTCAAGTTTGGGATTTTTTGGAGCATGTACCGGGGAGTTATCAAGCATATCCTTTTTCATTGCGAAACACAAATTTTGATGCCCCGCCCTCATCATATAGTATTTCGAAAAGTCAAAATTTTTCCCCCTGTCGTTGGCTCAGGTCTTGACATGGTCCAGGCCAAGTCTTAACTCAGTCGGATGAAACGTGTAGGAGAAGTGGGCAAAAGTCTGCCCCCTGTGAATGTGCAAAAATCGTCAAAAATGGGACATTCAAAAATTCGTAGCTCACTTCCTGTTCATTTTAGCATATGGGTACAAGAGACTTTTTTGTAGGTCTTGGGCTCCCTCATACACCTAAAAATATTCGTCATTCTTGCTTAAACGTACAACCGGGGCTGCTTCGTTAAAAATTTCGAGGGGGCGCTATTGAGTCATTTTTGTAAAAATAGCACAATCAACAATAAAATATTGCTCATTTTACCAGGCCAGATGTGTGTGCCAAGTTTCAGGAGTTTCTGTGCATGTTTAGACCCTCAAAACTGGCGTTGTTTTCTTGGCGAACAGCGCTTAGCCACGCCCACAGCAATTCGCGAAAACTCACAAACTTCGTGTTGTGACATCATGAAGGCCGAAACCCTCATCTGAGCAAATATGAGGTAGGTCCAGTTAACGTGTTTGGAGAAAAACGTAGAAGAAAATTCGTAAGAAAAAAAATTGCCACTAGGTGGCGCTATCAGTTAGATGAAATGTAAGTTAGTAGATGTCTTTAGAGCTGGACTCTCATCAAATGTGTGAAATTTTGAGAAGATAGGATCATCTCGGTCAAGTTAATGCAGCTTTTATTGTCACGAAAAATCTTCAGACCTTGCGTCACCGTAGCGGCCACGCCCTTTGGCGAAAAGTTACAATATTCGGTGTGGGGCATCATCAACATCTTAAGGCTTTTCTGACCAATTTTCAACTGGATCCCTTCAACGAGCTCAGCACAGTAGCTAAAAACGTAAAGTATGACATTTATTGTAACCACTAGGTGGCGCTATATGTATGACTGAATTTTGTCATATAGATGTTTTCAGGCCGTGACTATTACGTTGCCTGAGAAGTTTGAGATTTTTTGGAGGTTGTACATGGGAGTTATTCAGCATTTGCTCTTTCTGGAAAAATGAAATTTTAAAGGCAATATTTGATGCCCCGCCCCCGTCATATAGTATTTCGAAAAGGCAAGACTTTTTGCCCAGCTGTTCTCTCAGGTCTTGAGATGATAAATGCCAAGTTTGAAGTCAATGGGATGAAAAATGTTTGCATAGGGGGAAAAAGCATGACCACAGTGAATGTGCCAAAATAGGCCAAAGTTGGACATTAAAAAATTCATAGCTCACTTCCTGTACATTTTAGCTACATGGTCCCAATAGACGTTTTTGTGCGTCTCGGGGTGCTACACGTGCCTGCCAATTTTCGTTGCTCTAGCTCAAACGTGCCGGGCTTGGTTTTTATTTTTCTATGCTAGGGGGCGCTATAGAGTCGCGTTGTTATAACGACTTCATAATATCAAATTTTTCGCCGGACCTGAGGAGTGTGCAAAGTTCGGTGAGTTTTCATGAATATTTAGGTACCCAAAATCGCGATTGTTTGCGGAGAATAAAGAAGAAGAAGAATAATAATAACTAGAGCTGCGAGCAGCTATAAAGGGCCCTCGCAGCCCGGGCCACGTTGGGGTCCTTGCACGTTGGGGTACTTGCACGTTGGGGTACTGGCACGTTGGGGTACTGGCATATTGGAAGCAAAATTTCTTTGAAAATGGCATAATAAACGTTTACATGTAGAATATTTTTTTGCCAGTGTGTGTGTCAAGCTCAACGGGTTTTGGTGATTGTTAAGACCTGCAAAAATCAGCGTCCTTTTTTATTTTTAGGCAATGAGTTGCCCTGATTGGTATTTTTTTGTAAAAGTGTATATACACATCATCGCTCGTTGTACTCATTGCACAATGTTACTTTTATTGTCCAAAGGGGCAATCAAAAATGAATAAAACAAAATGGAAACGTACATACGTTTGGATCGGTGTGAAGCCAGTGAACAATTTGAGTGGTGGAAACTAAAAGAATATTCATAAATTACTTAGTTATCACACTTAGAATGAGTGTACATTTTTTGTACAAAATACCGTATGTGGGGTATTTTTTATTTTTTTTTATATAAGCCTCAAGGGCTAGGTGGCGCTGTATTTATAACTGAATGTTGTCATAGAGATACCTTCAGGCCTTGATTATAAGCATACATGTCAAGTGTGGGATTTTTTTTTGGAGCATGTACCGTGGAGTTATTAAGCATATCCTTCATTCACGATATTGCTTTTAATGTCCATAGAGGCTATCAAAAATAAATAAAAATATATATATGTTTGGATAAGTCTGATGCCAGTGAACATTTTGAGTGGTGGAAACTAAAAAAATATTCATAAATGACTTAGTTATCACACTTAGAATGAGTGTACATTTTTTGTACAAAATACCGTATGTGGGGTATTTTTTTTTCATGCCTCAAGGGCTAGGTGGCGCTGCATATATAACTGAATGTTGTCATAGAGATAACTTCAGGCCTTGACGATAAACATACATGTCAAGTTTGGGATTTTTTGGAGCATGTCCCGGGGAGTTATCAAGCATATCCTTTTACATTGCGAAACACAAATTTTGATGCCCCGCCCTCATCATATAGTATTTCGAAAAGTCAAAATTTTTCCCCCTGTCGTTGGCTCAGGTCTTGACATGGTCCAGGTCAAGTCTTAACTCAGTCAGATGAAACGTGTAGGAGAAGTGGGCAAAAGTCTGCCCCCTGTGAATGTGCAAAAATCGTCAAAAATGGGACATTCAAAAATTCGTAGCTCACTTCCTGTTCATTTTAGCATATGGGTCCAAGAGACTTTTTTGTAGGTCTTGGGCTCCCTCATACACCTAAAAATATTCGTCGTTCTTGCTTAAACGTACAACCGGGGCTGCTTCGTTAAAAACTTCTAGGGGGCGCTATTGAGTCATTTTTGTAAAAATAGCACAATAAACAATAAAATATTGCTCATTTTACCAGGCCAGATGTGTGTGCCAAGTTTCATGAGTTTCTGTGCATGTTTAGACCCTCAAAACTGGCGTTGTTTTCTTGGCGAACAGCGCTTAGCCACACCCACAGCAATTCGCGAAAACTCACAAACTTCGTGTTGTGACATCATGAAGGCCGAAACCCTCATCTGAGCAAATATGAGGTAGGTCCAGTTAACGTGTTTGGAGAAAAACGTAGAAGAAAATTCGTAAGAAAAAAAATTGCCACTAGGTGGCGCTATCAGTTAGATGAAATATAAGTCAGTAGATGTCTTTAGGGCTGGACTCTCATCAAATGTGTGAAATTTTGAGAAGATAGGATCATCTCGGTCAAGTTAATGCAGCTTTTATTTTCACGAAAAATCTTCAGACTTTGCGTCACCGTAGCGGCCATGCCCTTTGGCGAAAAGTTACAATATTCGGTGTGGGGCATGATCAACATCTTAAGCCTTTTCTGACCAATTTTCAAATGGATCCCTTCAACAAGCTCAGCACAGTAGCTAAAAACGTAAAGTATGACATTTATTGTAACCACTAGGTGGCGATATATGTATAACTGAATTTTATCATATAGATGTTTTCAGGCCGTGACTATTACGTTGCCTGATAAGTTTGAGATTTTTTGGAGCTTGAACATGGGAGTCATTAAGCATTTGCTCTTTCTGGACAAATGAAATTTTAAAGGCAATATTTGATGCCCCGCCCCCGTCATATAGTATTTCAAAAAGGCAAGATGTTTTGCCCAGTTTTTCTCTCAGGTCTTGAGATGATAAATGCCAAGTTTGAAGTCAATTGGATGAAAAATGTTTGCAAAGGGGGAAAAAGCATGACCACAGTGAATGTGCCAAAATAGGCCAAAATTGGACATTAAAAAATTCATAGCTCACTTCCTGTACATTTTAGCTACATGGTCCCAATAGACTTTTTTGTGCGTCTCGGGGTGCTACACGTGCCTGCCAATTTTCGTTGCTCTAGCTCAAACATGCCGGGCTTGGTTTTTATTTTTCTATGCTAGGGGGCGCTATAGAGTCGCGTTGTTATGACGACTTCATAATATCAAATTTTTCGCCGGGCCTGAGGAGTGTGCAAAGTTTGGTGAGTTTTCGTAAATGTTTAGGTACCCAAAATCGTGATCGTTTACGGAGAAAAAGAAGAAGAATAATAATAATAACTAGAGCTGCGAGCAGCTATAAAGGGCCCTCGCAGCCCGGGCCACGTTGGAGTCCTTGCACGTTGGGGTACTTGCACGTTAGGGTACTGGCACGTTGGGGTACTGGCATATTGGAAGCAAAATTTCTTTGAAAATGGCATAATAAACGTTTACATGTAGAATATTTTTTTTGCCAGTGTGTGTCAAGCTCAACGGGTTTTGGTGATTGTTAAGACCTGCAAAAATAGGCGTCCTTATTTATTTTTAGGCAATGAGTTGCCCTGATTGGTATTTTTTGTAAAAGTGTATATATACATCATCGCTCGTTGTACTCATTGCACAATGTTACTTTTATTGTCCAAAGGGGCAATCAAAAATGACTAACACAAAATGGAAACGTACATACGTTTGGATCGGTGTGAAGCCAGTGAACAATTTGAGTGGTGGAAACTAAAAGAATATTCATAAATGACTTAGTTATCACACTTAGAATGAGTTTTCATTTTTTTTACAAAATACCGTATGTGGGTTGTTTTTTTTTTTATATATATTATGCCTCAAGGGCTAGGTGGCGCTGTATTTATAACTGAATGTTGTCATAGAGATACCTTCAGGCCTTGATTATAAGCATACATGTCAAGTGTGGGATTTTTTTTGGAGCATGTACCGTGGAGTTATTATGCATATCCTTCATTCACGATATTGCTTTTAATGTGCACAGAGGCTATCAAAAATAAATAAAAATATATATATGTTTGGATACTTCTCCGGGTACTCCGGTCTCCTCCCACATTCCAAAGACATGCATGGCAGGTTAATTGGGCGCTCCGAATTGTCCCTAGGTGTGCGTGTGTGTGTGTGTGGATGGTTGTTCGTCTCTGTGTGCCCTGCGATTGGTTGGCAACCAGTCCAGGGTGTCCCCTGCCTACTGCCCAGAGCCAGCTGAGATAGGCGCCAGCAGCCCCCGCGACCCTTGTGAGGAATAAGCGGTCAAGAAAATGGATGGATGGATGGATATGTTTGGATAAGTCTGATGCCAGTGAACATTTTGAGTGGTGGAAACTAAAAGAATATTCATAAATGACTTAGTTATCACACTTAGAATGAGTTTACATTTTTTGTACAAAATACCGTATGTGGGGTATTTTTTTTTTATGCCTCAAGGGCTAGGTGGCGCTGCATATATAACTGAATGTTGTCATAGAGATAACTTCAGGCCTTGACGATAAACATACATGTCAAGTTTGGGATTTTTTGGAGCATGTACCGGGGAGTTATCAAGCATATCCTTTTTCATTGCGAAACACAAATTTTGATGCCCCGCCCTCATCATATAGTATTTCTAAAAGTCAAAATTTTTCCCCCTGTCGTTGGCTCAGGTCTTGACATGGTCCAGGCCAGGTCTTAACTCAGTCGGATGAAACGTGTAGGAGAAGTGGGCAAAAGTCTGCCCCCTGTGAATGTGCAAAAATCGTCAAAAATGGGACATTCAAAAATTCGTAGCTCACTTCCTGTTCATTTTAGCATATGGGTACAAGAGACTTTTTTGTAGGTCTTGGGCTCCCTCATACACCTAAAAATATTCGTCGTTCTTGCTTAAACGTACAACTGGGGCTGTTTCGTTAAAGATTTCTAGGGGGCGCTATTGAGTCATTTTTGTAAAAATAGCACAATCGGCGATAAAAAATTGCTCATTTTGCCAGGCCAGCTGTGTGTGCCAAGTTTCGTGTGTTTCTGTGCCAGTTTAGGCCCTCAAAATTGGCGTTGTTTTCTTGGCGAACAGCGCTTAGCCACGCCCACAGCGACTCGCGAAAACTCACAAACTTCGTGTTGTGACTGCATGAAGGCCGACACCCTCATCTGAGCAAATATGAGGTAGGTCCAGTTAACATGGTTGGAGAAAAACATTGAAGAAAAATCGTAAGAAAAAAAATTGCCAGTAGGTGGCGCTATCAGTAAGATGAAATATAAGTTTGTAGATGTCTTTAGGGCTGGACTCTCATCAATTGTGTAAAATTTTGAGAAGATAGCATCATCTCGGTCAAGTTAATGCAGCTTTTGTTGTCACGAGAAATCTTCAGACTTTGCGGCACCGTAGCGGCCACGCCCTTTGGCGAAAAGTTACAATATTCGGTGTGGGGCATGATCAGCATCTTAAGGCTTTTCTGACCAATTTTCAACTGGATTCCTTCAACGAGCTCAGCACAGTAGCTAAAAACGTAAAGTATGACAATTATTGTTACCACTAGGTGGCGCTACATGGATAACTGAATTTTATCATATAGATGTTTTCAGGCCGTGACTATTAAGTTGCCTGATAAGTTTGAGATTTTTTGGAGCTTGAACATGGGAGTTATTAAGCATTTGCTCTTTCTGGACAAATGAAATTTTAAAGGCAATATTTGATGCCCCGCCCCCGTCATATAGTATTTCGAAAAGGCAAGATTTTTTCCCCAGTTGTTCTCTCAGGTCTTGAGATGATAAATGCCAAGTTTGAAGTCAATTGGATGAAAAATGTTTGCAAAGGGGGAAAAAGCATGACCACAGTGAATGTGCCAAAATAGGCCAAAATTGGACATTAAAAAATTCATAGCTCACTTCCTGTACATTTTAGCTACATGGTCCCAATAGACTTTTTTGTGCGTCTCGGGGTGCTACACGTGCCTGCCAATTTTCGTTGCTCTAGCTCAAACATGCCGGGCTTGGTTTTTATTTTTCTATGCTAGGGGGCGCTATAGAGTCGCGTTGTTGTGACGACTTCATAATATCAAATTTTTCGCCGGGCCTGAGGAGTGTGCAAAGTTTGGTGAGTTTTCGTAAATGTTTAGGTACCCAAAATCGTGATCGTTTACGGAGAAAAAGAAGAAGAAGAAGAAGAATAATAATAATAATCCGATCGAAAAACAATAGGGACCTCGCAGCGGTAGCTGCTCGGGCCCTAATAATAATAATCCGATCGAAAAACAATAGGGACCTCGCAGCGGTAGCTGCTCGGGCCCTAACTAGAGCTGCGAGCAGCTATAAAGGGCCCTCACAGCCCGGGCTACGTTGGGGTCCTTGCACGTTGGGGTACTTGCACGTTGGGGTACTGGCACATTGGGGTACTGGCATATTGGAAGCAAAATTTCTTTGAAAATGGCATAATAAACGTTTACATGTAGAATATTTTTTTGCCAGTGTGTGTATCAAGCTCAACGGGTTTTGGTGATTGTTAAGACCTGCAAAAATCAGCGTCCTTTTTTATTTTTAGGCAATGAGTTGCCCTGATTGGTATTTTTTTGTAAAAGTGAATATACACATCATCGCTCGTTGTACTCATTGCACAATGTTACTTTTATTGTCCAAAGGGGCAATAAAAAATGAATAAAACAAAATGGAAACGTACATACGTTTGGATTGGTGTGAAGCTAGTGAACAATTTGAGTGGTGGAAACTAAAAGAATATTCATAAATGACTTAGTTATCACACTTAGAATGAGTGTACATTTTTTGTACAAAATACCGTATGTGGGGTATTTTTTTTATTTTTTTATATAAGCCTCAAGGGCTAGGTGGCGCTGTATTTATAACTGAATGTTGTCATAGAGATAACTTCAGGCCTTGACGATAAACATACATGTCAAGTTTGGGATTTTTTGGAGCATGTGCCGGAGAGTTATCAAGCATATCCTTTTTCATTGTGAAACACAAATTTTGATGCCCCGCCCTCATCATATAGTATTTCGAAAAGTCAAAATTTTTCCCCCTGTCGTTGGCTCAGGTCTTGACATGGTCCAGGCCAAGTCTTAACTCAGTCGGATGAAACGTGTAGGAGAAGTGGGCAAAAGTCTGCCCCCTGTGAATGTGCAAAAATCGTCAAAAATGGGACATTCAAAAATTCGTAGCTCACTTCCTGTTCATTTTAGCATATAGGTCCAAGAGACTTTTGTGTAGGTCTTGGGCTCCCTCATACACCTAAAAATATTCGTCGTTCTTGCTTAAACGTACAACTGGGGCTGCTTCGTTAAAAACTTCTAGGGGACGCTATTGAGTCATTTTTGTAAAAATAGCACAATCAACAATAAAATATTGCTCATTTTACCAGGCCAGATGTGTGTGCCAAGTTTCATGAGTTTCTGTGCATGTTTAGACCCTCAAAACTGCCGTTGTTTTCTTGGCGAACAGCGCTTAGCCACGCCCACAGCAATTCGCGAAAACTCACAAACTTCGTGTTGTGACACCGTGAAGGCCGAAACCCTCATCTGAGCAAATATGAGGTAGGTCCAGTTAACGTGTTTGGAGAAAAACGTAGAAGAAAATTCGTAAGAAAAAAAAATGCCACTAGGTGGCGCTATCAGTAAGATGAAATATAAGTTCATAGATGTCTTTAGGGCTGGACTCTCATCAAATGTGTGAAATTTTGAGAAGATAGGATCATCTCGGTCAAGCTAATGCAGCTTTTATTGTCACGAAAAATCTTTAGAATTTGCGGCACCGTAGCGGCCACGCCCTTTGGTGAAAAGTTACAATATTCGGTGTGGGGCATGATCAACATCTTAAGGCTTTTCTGACCAATTTTCAACTGGATCCCTTCAACGAGCTCAGCGCAGTAGCTAAAAACGTAAAGTATGACATTTATTGTTACCACTAGGTGGCGCTATATGTATAACTGAATTTTATCATATAGATGTTTTCAGGCCGTGACTATTACGTTGCCTGAGAAGTTTGAGATTTTTTGGAGCTTGAACATGGGAGTTATTAAGCATTTGCTCTTTCTGGACAAATGAAATTTTAAAGGCAATATTTGATGCCCCGCCCCCGTCATATAGTATTTCAAAAAGGCAAGATGTTTTGCCCAGTTTTTCTCTCAGGTCTTGAGATGATAAATGCCAAGTTTGAAGTCAATTGGATGAAAAATGTTTGCAAAGGGGGAAAAAGCATGACCACAGTGAATGTGCCAAAATAGGCCAAAATAGGACATAAAAAAATTCATAGCTCACTTCCTGTACATTTTAGCTACATGGTCCCAATAGACTTTTTTGTGCATCTCGGGGTGCTACACGTGCCTGCCAATTTTTGTTGCTCTAGCTCAAACGTGCCGGGCTTGGTTTTTATTTTTCTACGCTAGGGGGCGCTATCGAGTCGCATTGTTATGACGACTTAATAATATCAAATTTTTCGCCGGGCCTGAGGAGTGTGCAAAGTTCGGTGAGTTTTCGTGAATGTTTAGGTACCCAAAATCGCGATCGTTTGCGGAGAATAAAGAATAATAATAACTAGAGCTGCGAGCAGCTATAAAGGGCCCTCGCAGCCCGGGCCACGTTGGGGTCCTTGCACGTTGGGGTACTTGCACGTTGGGGTACTGGCACATTCGGGTACTGGCATATTGGAAGCGAAATTTCTTTGAAAATGGCATAATAAACGTTTACATGTAGAATATTTTTTTGCCAGTGTGTGTATCAAGCTCAACGGGTTTTGGTGATTGTTAAGACCTGCAAAAATCAGCGTCCTTTTTTATTTTTAGGCAATGAGTTGCCCTGATTGGTATTTTTTTGTAAAAGTGTATATACACATCATCGCTCGTTGTACTCATTGCACAATGTTACTTTTATTGTCCAAAGGGGCAATAAAAAATGAATAAAACGAAATGGAAACGTACATACGTTTGGATCGGTGTGAAGCCAGTGAACAATTTGAGTGGTGGAAACTAAAAGAATATTCATAAATGACTTAGTTATCACACTTAGAATGAGTGTACATTTTTTGTACAAAATACCGTATGTGGGGTATTTTTTTTTATTTTTTATATAAGCCAGCCATAGCCAGGGCTAGGTGGCGCTGTATTTATAACTGAATGTTGTCATAGAGATTTTGATTATAAGCATACATGTCAAGTGTGGGATTTTTTTTGGAGCATGTACCGTGGAGTTATTAAGCATATCCTTCATTCACGATATTGCTTTTAATGTCCATAGAGGCTATCAAAAATAAATAAAAATATATATATGTTTGGATAAGTCTGATGCCAGTGAACATTTTGAGTGGTGGAAACTAAAAGAATATTCATAAATGACTTAGTTATCACACTTAGAATGAGTTTACATTTTTTGTACAAAATACCGTATGTGTGGTATTTTTTTTTCATGACTCAAGGGCTAGGTGGCGCTGCATATATAACTGAATGTTGTCATAGAGATAACTTCAGGCCTTGACGATAAACATACATGTCAAGTTTGGGATTTTTTGGAGCATGTACCGGGGAGATATCAAGCATATAATTTTTCATTGCAAAACACACATTTTGATGCCCCGCCCTCATCATATAGTATTTCGAAAAGTCAAAATTTTTCCCCCTGTCATTGGCTCAGGTCTTGACATGGTCCAGGCCAAGTCTTAACTCAGTCGGATGAAACGTGGAGAAGAAGTGGGCAAAAGTCTGCCCCCTGTGAATGTGCAAAAATCGTCAAAAATGGGACATTCAAAAATTCGTAGCTCACTTCCTGTTCATTTTAGCATATGGGTACAAGAGACTTTTTTGTAGGTCTTGGGCTCCCTCATACACCTAAAAATATTCGTCGTTCTTGCTTAAACGTACAACCGGGGCTGCTTCGTTAAAAATTTCGAGGGGGCGCTATTGAGTCATTTTTGTAAAAATAGCACAATCAACAATAAAATATTGCTCATTTTACCAGGCCAGATGTGTGTGCCAAGTTTCAGGAGTTTCTGTGCATGTTTAGACCCTCAAAACTGGCGTTGTTTTCTTGGCGAACAGCGCTTAGCCACGCCCACAGCAATTCGCGAAAACTCACAAACTTCGTGTTGTGACATCATGAAGGCCGAAACCCTCATCTGAGCAAATATGAGTTAGGTCCAGTTAACGTGTTTGGAGAAAAACGTAGAAGAAAATTCGTAAGAAAAAAAATTGCCACTAGGTGGCGCTATCAGTTAGATGAAATGTAAGTTAGTAGATGTCTTTAGAGCTGGACTCTCATCAATTGTGTGAAATTTTGAGAAGATAGGATCATCTCGGTCAAGTTAATGCAGCTTTTATTGTCACGAAAAATCTTCAGACTTTGCGTCACCGTAGCGGCCACGCCCTTTGGCGGAAAGTTACAATATTCGGTGTGGGGCATCATCAACATCTTAAGGCTTTTCTGACCAATTTTCAACTGGATCCCTTCAACGAGCTCAGCGCAGTAGCTAAAAACGTAAAGTATGACATTTATTGTTACCACTAGGTGGTGCTATATGTATAACTGAATTTTATCATATAGATGTTTTCAGGCCGTGACTATTAGGTTGCCTGAGAAGTTTGAGATTTTTTGGAGCTTGAACATGGGAGTTATTAAGCATTTGCTCTTTCTGGACAAATGAAATTTTAAAGACAATATTTGATGCCCCGCCCCCATCATATAGTATTTCTAAAAGGCAAGACTTTTTGCCCAGTTGTTCTCTCAGGTCTTGAGATGATAAATGCCAAGTTTGATATGAATTGGATGAAAAATGTTTGCAGAGGGGGAAAAAGCATGACCACAGTGAATGTGCCAAAATAGGCCAAAATTGGACATAAAAAAATTCATAGCTCATTTCCTGTACATTTTAGCTACATGGTCCCAATAGACTTTTTTGTGCGTCTCGGGGTGCTACACGTGCCTGCCAATTCTCGTTGCTCTAGCTCAAACGTGCCAGGCTTGGTTTTTATTTTTCTACGCTAGGGGGCGCTATAGAGTCGCGTTGTTATGACGACTTCATAATATCAAATTTTTCGCCGGGCCTGAGGAGTGTGCAAAGTTTGGTGAGTTTTCGTGAATGTTTAGGTCCTCAAAAATGCGATCGTTTACGGAGAATAATAATAATAATAGTAATAATAATAATAACTAGAGCTGCGAGCAGCTATAAAGGGCCCTCGCAGCCCGGGCCACGTTGGGGTCCTTGCACGTTGTGGTACTTGCATGTTGGGGTACTGGCACATTGGGGTACTGGCATATTGGAAGCAAAATTTCTTTGAAAATGGCATAATAAACGTTTACATGTAGAATATTTTTTTGCCAGTGTGTGTGTCAAGCTCAACGGGTTTTGGTGATTGTTAAACCTGCAAAAATCAGCGTCCTTTTTTATTTTTAGGCAATGAGTTGCCCTGATTGGTATTTTTTTGTAAAAGTGTATATACACATCATCGCTCGTTGTACTCATTGCACAATGTTACTTTTATTGTCCAAAGGGGCAATCAAAAATGAATAAAACAAAATGGAAACGTACATACGTTTGGATCGGTGTCAAGCCAGTGAACAATTTGAGTGGTGGAAACTAAAAGAATATTCATAAATGACTTAGTTATCACACTTAGAATGAGTGTACATTTTTTGTACAAAATACCGTATGTGGGGTATTTTTTATTTTTTTTTATATAAGCCTCAAGGGCTAGGTGGCGCTGTATTTATAACTGAATGTTGTCATAGAGATACCTTCAGGCCTTGATTATAAGCATACATGTCAAGTGTGGGATTTTTTTTGGAGCATGTACCGTGGAGTTATTAAGCATATCCTTCATTCACGATATTGCTTTTAATGTCCATAGAGGCTATCAAAAATAAATTAAAAAAAATATATGTTTGGATAAGTCTGATGCCAGTGAACATTTTGAGTGGTGGAAACTAAAAGAATATTCAGAAATGACTTCGTTATCACACTTAGAATGAGTGTACATTTTTTGTACAAAATACCGTATGTGGGGTATTTTTTTTTTATTCCTCAAGGGCTAGGTGGCGCTGCATATATAACTGAATGTTGTCACAGAGATAACTTCAGGCCTTGACAATAAACATACATGTCAAGTTTGGGATTTTTTGGAGCATGTACCGGGGAGTTATCAAGCATATCCTTTTTCATTGCGAAACACAAAATTTGATGCCCCGCCCTCATCATATAGTATTTCGAAAAGTCAAAATTTTTCCCCCTGTCGTTGGCTCAGGTCTTGACATGGTCCAGGCCAAGTCTTAACTCAGTCGGATGAAATGTGTAGGAGAAGTGGGCAAAAGTCTGCCCCCTGTGAATGTGCAAAAATCGTAAAAAATGGGACATTCAAAAATTCATAGCTCACTTCCTGTTCATTTTAGCATATGGGTCCAAGAGACTTTTTTGTAGGACTTGGGCTCCCTCATACACCTAAAAATATTCGTCGTTCTTGCTTAAACGTACAACCGGGGCTGCTTTGTTAAAAACTTCTAGGGGGCGCTATTGAGTCAATTTTGTAAAAAATAGCACAATCAGCAATAAAATATGGCTCATTTTACCAGGCCAGATGTGTGTGCCAAGTTTCATGAGTTTCTGTGCATGTTTAGACCCTCAAAACTGGCGTTGTTTTCTTGGCGAACAGCGCTTAGCCACACCCACAGCAATTCGCGAAAACTCACAAACTTCGTGTTGTGACATCATGAAGGCCGAAACCCTCATCTGAGCAAATATGAGGTAGGTCCAGTTAACGTGTTTGGAGAAAAACGTAGAAGAAAATTCGTAAGAAAAAAAATTGCCACTAGGTGGCGCTATCAGTTAGATGAAATATAAGTCAGTAGATGTCTTTAGGGCTGGACTCTCATCAAATGTGTGAAATTTTGAGAAGATAGGATCATCTCGGTCAAGTTAATGCAGCTTTTATTTTCACGAAAAATCTTTAGACTTTGCGGCACCGTAGCGGCCACGCCCTTTGGCGAAAAGTTACAATATTCGGTGTGGGGCATGATCAACATCTTAAGGCTTTTCTGACCAATTTTCAAATGGATCCCTTCAACAAGCTCAGCACAGTAGCTAAAAACGTAAAGTATGACATTTATTGTAACCACTAGGTGGCGCTATATGTATAACTGAATTTTATCATATAGATGTTTTCAGGCCGTGACTATTACGTTGCCTGAGAAGTTTGAGATTTTTTGGAGCTTGAACATGGGAGTTATTAAGCATTTGCTCTTTCTCGACAAATGAAATTTTAAAGGCAATATTTGATGCCCCGCCCCCGTCATATAGTATTTCAAAAAGGCACGATGTTTTGCCCAGTTGTTCTCTCAGGTCTTGAGATGATAAATGCCAAGTTTGAAGTCAATTGGATGAAAAATGTTTGCAAAGGGGGAAAAAGCATGACCACAGTGAATGTGCCAAAATAGGCCAAAATTGGACATAAAAAAATTCATAGCTCACTTCCTGTACATTTTAGCTACATGGTCCCAAGAGACTTTTTTGTGCGTCTCGGGGTACTACACGTGCCTGCCAATTTTTGTTGCTCTAGCTCAAACGTGCCGGGCTTAGTTTTTATTTTTCTACGCTAGGGGGCGCTATCGAGTCGCATTGTTATAACGACTTCATAATATCAAATTTTTCGCCGGACCTGAGGAGTGTGCAAAGTTCGGTGAGTTTTCGTGAATATTTAGGTACCCAAAATCGCGATTGTTTGCGGAGAATAAAGAAGAAGAAGAAGAAGAAGAAGAAGAAGAAGAATAACTAGAGCTGCGAGCAGCTATAAAGGGCCCTCGCAGCCCGGGCCACGTTGGGGTCCTTGCACGTTGGGGTACTTGCACGTTGGGGTACTGGCACGTTGGGGTACTGGCATATTGGAAGCAAAATTTCTTTGAAAATGGCATAATAAACGTTTACATGTAGAATATTTTTTTGCCAGTGTGTGTGTCAAGCTCAACGGGTTTTGGTGATTGTTAAGACCTGCAAAAATCAGCGTCCTTTTTTATTTTTAGGCAATGAGTTGCCCTGATTGGTATTTTTTTGTAAAAGTGTATATACACATCATCGCTCGTTGTACTCATTGCACAATGTTACTTTTATTGTCCAAAGGGGCAATCAAAAATGAATAAAACAAAATGGAAACGTACATACGTTTGGATCGGTGTGAAGCCAGTGAACAATTTGAGTGGTGGAAACTAAAAGAATATTCATAAATGACTTAGTTATCACACTTAGAATGAGTGTACATTTTTTGTACAAAATACCGTATGTGGGGTATTTTTTTTTATTTTTTATATAAGCCTCAAGGGCTAGGTGGCGCTGTATTTATAACTGAATGTTGTCATAGAGATACCTTCAGGCCTTGATTATAAGCATACATGTCAAGTGTGGGATTTTTTTTTGGAGCATGTACCGTGGAGTTATTAAGCATATCCTTCATTCACGATATTGCTTTTAATGTCCATAGAGGCTATCAAAAATAAATAAAAATATATATATGTTTGGATAAGTCTGATGCCAGTGAACATTTTGAGTGGTGGAAACTAAAAAAATATTCATAAATGACTTAGTTATCACACTTAGAATGAGTGTACATTTTTTGTACAAAATACCGTATGTGGGGTATTTTTTTTTCATGCCTCAAGGGCTAGGTGGCGCTGCATATATAACTGAATGTTGTCATAGAGATAACTTCAGGCCTTGACGATAAACATACATGTCAAGTTTGGGATTTTTTGGAGCATGTACCGGGGAGTTATCAAGCATATCCTTTTTCATTGTGAAACACAAATTTTGATGCCCCGCCCTCATCATATAGTATTTCGAAAAGTCAAAATTTTTCCCCCTGTCGTTGGCTCAGGTCTTGACATGGTCCAGGCCAAGTCTTAACTCAGTCGGATGAAACGTGTAGGAGAAGTGGGCAAAAGTCTGCCCCCTGTGAATGTGCAAAAATCGTCAAAAATGGGACATTCAAAAATTCGTAGCTCACTTCCTGTTCATTTTAGCATATGGGTACAAGAGACTTTTTTGTAGGTCTTGGGCTCCCTCATACACTTAAAAATATTCGGCGTTCTTGCTTAAACGTACAACCGGGGCTGCTTCGTTAAAAATTTCGAGGGGGCGCTATTGAGTCATTTTTGTAAAAATAGCACAATCAACAATAAAATATTGCTCATTTTACCAGGCCAGATGTGTGTGCCAAGTTTCAGGAGTTTCTGTGCATGTTTAGACCCTCAAAACTGGCGTTGTTTTCTTGGCGAACAGCGCTTAGCCACGCCTACAGCAATTCGCGAAAACTCACAAACTTCGTGTTGTGACATCATGAAGGCCGAAACCCTCCTCTGAGCAAATATGAGGTAGGTCCAGTTAACGTGTTTGGAGAAAAACGTAGAAGAAAATTCGTAAGAAAAAAAATTGCCACTAGGTGGCGATATCAGTTAGATGAAATGTAAGTTAGTAGATGTCTTTAGAGCTGGACTCTCATCAAATGTGTGAAATTTTGAGAAGATAGGATCATCTCGGTCAAGTTAATGCAGCTTTTATTTTCACGAAAAATCTTCAGATTTTGCGTCACCGTAGCGGCCACGCCCTTTGACGAAAAGTTACAATATTCGGTGTGGGGCATGATCAACATCTTAAGGCTTTTCTGACCAATTTTCAAATGGATCCCTTCAACAAGCTCAGCACAGTAGCTAAAAACGTAAAGTATGACATTTATTGTAACCACTAGGTGGCGCTATATGTATAACTGAATTTTGTCATATAGATGTTTTCAGGCTGTGACTATTACGTTGCCTGAGAAGTTTGAGATTTTTTGGAGCTTGAACATGGGAGTTATTAAGCATTTGCTCTTTCTGGACAAATGAAATTTTAAAGGCAATATTTGATGCTCCGCCCCCGTCGTATAGTATTTCGAAAAGGCAAGATGTTTTGCCCAGCTGTTCTCTTAGGTCTTGAGATGATAAATGCCAAGTTTGAAGTCAATTGGATGAAAAATGTTTGCAAAGGGGGAAAAAGCATGACCACAGTGAATGTGCCAAAATAGGCCAAAATTGGACATTAAAAAATTCATAGCTCACTTCCTGTACATTTTAGCTACATGGTCCCAATAGACTTTTTTGTGCGGCTCGGGGTGCTACACGTGCCTGCCAATTTTCGTTGCTCTAGCTCAAACGTGTCGGGCTTGGTTTTTATTTTTCTACGCTAGGGGGCGCTATAGAGTCGCGTTGTTATAACGACTTCATAATATCAAATTTTTCGCCGGACCTGAGGAGTGTGCAAAGTTTGGTGAGTTTTCGTGAATATTTAGGTACCCAAAATCGCGATTGTTTGCGGAGAATAAAGAAGAAGAAGAAGAATAATAATAATAACTAGAGCTGCGAGCAGCTATAAAGGGCCCTCGCAGCCCGGGCCACGTTGGAGTCCTTGCACGTTGGGGTACTTGCACGTTAGGGTACTGGCACGTTGGGGTACTGGCATATTGGAAGCAAAATTTCTTTGAAAATGGCATAATAAACGTTTACATGTAGAATATTTTTTTTGCCAGTGTGTATCAAGCTCAACGGGTTTTGGGGATTGTTAAGACCTGCAAAAATCTGCGTCCTTTTTTATTTTTAGGCAATGAGTTGCCCTGATTGGTATTTTTTGTAAAAGTGTATATATACATCATCGCTCGTTGTACTCATTGCACAATGTTACTTTTATTGTCCAAAGGGGCAATCAAAAATGAATAAAACAAAATGGAAACGTACATACGTTTGGATCGGTGTGAAGCCAGTGAACAATTTGAGTGGTGGAAACTAAAAGAATATTCATAAATGACTTAGTCATCACACTTAGAATGAGTTTACATTTTTTGTACAAAATACCGTATGTGTTTTTTTTTTTTTTTTATGCCTCAAGGGCTAGGTGGCGCTGTATTTATAACTGAATGTTGTCATCGAGATACCTTCAGGCCTTGATTATAAGCATACATGTCAAGTGTGGGATTTTTTTTGGAGCATGTACCGTGGAGTTATTAAGCATATCCTTCATTCACGATATTGCTTTTAATGTCCACAGAGGCTATCAAAAATAAATAAAAATATATATATGTTTGGATAAGTCTGATGCCAGTGAACATTTTGAGTGGTGGAAACTAAAAGAATATTCATAAATGACTTAGTTATCACACTTAGAATGAGTTTACATTTTTTGTACAAAATACCGTATGTGGGGTATTTTTTTTTTTATGCCTCAAGGGCTAGGTGGCGCTGCATATATAACTGAATGTTGTCATAGAGATAGCTTCAGGCCTTGACGATAAACATACATGTCAAGTTTGGGATTTTTTGGAGCATGTACTGGGGAGTTATTAAGCATATCCTTTTTCAGTGCGAAACACAAATTTTGGTGCCCCGCCTTCATCATATAGTATTTTGAAAGGTCAAGATTTTTCCCCCTGTCGTTGGCTCAGGTCTTGACATGGTCCAGGTCAAGTCTTAACTCAGTCAGATGAAACGTGTAGGAGAAGTGGGCAAAAGTCTGCCCCCTGTGAATGTGCAAAAATAGTCAAAAATGGGACATTCAAAAATTCGTAGCTCACTTCCTGTTCATTTTAGCATATGGGTCCATTAGACTTTTTTGTAGGTCTTGCGCTCCCTCATACACCTAAAAATATTTGTCGTTCTTGCTTAAACGTACAACCGGGGCTGCTTCGTTAAAAACTTCTAGGGGGCGCTATTGAGTCATTTTTGTAAAAATAGCACAATCAACAATAAAATATTGCTCATTTTACCAGGCCAGATGTGTGTGCCAAGTTTCATGAGTTTCTGTGCATGTTTAGACCCTCAAAACTGGCGTTGTTTTCTTGGCGAACAGCGCTTAGCCACACCCACAGCAATTCGCGAAAACTCACAAACTTCGTGTTGTGACATCATGAAGGCCGAAACCCTCATCTGAGCAAATATGAGGTAGGTCCAGTTAACGTGTTTGGAGAAAAACGTAGAAGAAAATTCGTAAGAAAAAAAATTGCCACTAGGTGGCGCTATCAGTTAGATGAAATATAAGTCAGTAGATGTCTTTAGGGCTTGACTCTCATCAAATGTGTGAAATTTTGAGAAGATAGGATCATCTCGGTCAAGTTAATGCAGCTTTTATTTTCACGAAAAATCTTCAGACTTTGCGTCACCGTAGCGGCCACGCCCTTTGGCGAAAAGTTACAATATTCGGTGTGGGGCATGATCAACATCTTAAGGCTTTTCTGACCAATTTTCAAATGGATCCCTTCAACAAGCTCAGCACAGTAGCTAAAAACGTAAAGTATGACATTTATTGTAACCACTAGGTGGCGCTATATGTATAACTGAATTTTATCATATAGATGTTTTCAGGCCGTGACTATTACGTTGCCTGAGAAGTTTGAGATTTTTTGGAGCTTGAACATGGGAGTTATTAAGCATTTGCTCTTTCTGGACAAATGAAATTTTAAAGGCAATATTTGATGCCCCGCCCCCGTCATATAGTATTTCAAAAAGGCAAGATGTTTTGCCCAGTTGTTCTCTCAGGTCTTGAGATGATAAATGCCAAGTTTGAAGTCAATTGGATGAAAAATGTTTGCAAAGGGGGAAAAAGCATGACCACAGTGAATGTGCCAAAATAGGCCAAAATTGGACATAAAAAAATTCATAGCTCACTTCCTGTACATTTTAGCTACATGGTACCAATAGACTTTTTTTTGCGTCTCGGGGTGCTACACGTGCCTGCCAATTTTTGTTGCTCTAGCTCAAACGTGCCGGGCTTGGTTTTTATTTTTCTATGCTAGGGGGCGCTATAGAGTCGCGTTGTTATAACGACTTCATAATATCAAATTTTTCGCCGGGCCTGAGGAGTGTGCAAAGTTCGGTGAGTTTTCGTGAATGTTTAGGTTCCCAAAATCGCGATTGTTTGCGGAGAATAAAGAATAATAATAATAACTAGAGCTGCGAGCAGCTATAAAGGGCCCTCGCAGCCCGGGCCACGTTGGGGTACTTGCACGTTGGGGTACTTGCACGTTGGGGTACTTGCACGTTGGGGTACTGGCACGTTGGGGTACTGGCAAGTTTAGGTAAGGCACATTGGAAGCAGAATTTCTTTGAAAATGGCATGATAAACCTTGACATGTGGATTTTTTTTTTTTTTGTAAAAATACCGTTAAGTTGGTGTATTTTTTTTTATGCCTCTAGGGCTAGGTGGCGCTGTATATATAATGGAATGTTGTCATAGGGATACCTTCAAGCCTTGACTCTAAACATACATGTCAAGTGTGGGATTTTTTTGGAGCATGTACCGTGGAGTTATTAAGCATATCCTTCATTCACGATATTGCTTTTAATGTCCATTAGAGGCTATCAAAAATAAATAAAAAAGTACATGTTTGGATAAGTCTAATGCCAGTGAACATTTTGAGTGGTGGAAAGTAAAAGAATATTCATAAATGACTTAGTTATCACACTTAGAATGAGTTTACATTTTTTGTACAAAATACCGTATGTGGGGTATTTTTTTTTCATGCCTCAAGGGCGAGGTGGCGCTGCATATATAACTGAATGTTGTCATAGAGATACCTTCAGGCCTTGACGATAAACATACATGTCAAGTTTGGGATTTTTTGGAGCATGTATCGGGGAGTTATTAAGCATATCCTTTTTCAGTGCGAAACACAAATTTTGATGCCCCGCGCTCATCATATAGTATTTCCAAAAGTCAAGATTTTTCCGTCTGTTGTTGGCTCAGGTCTTGGCATGGTCCAGGTCAAGTCATAAGTCAGTCGGATAAAACATGTAGGAGAAGTGGGCAAAAGTATGCCCCCTGAAAATGTGCAAAAATCGTCAAAAATGGGACATTCAAAAATCCGTACCTCACTTCCTGTTCATTTTAGCATATGGGTCCAAGAGACTTTTTTGTAGGTCTTTGGCTCCGTCATACACGTAAAAATTTTCGTAGATCTTGCTTAAACGTAGAATCGGGGCTGCTTCGTTAAAAATTTCTAGGGGGCGCTATTGAGTCATTTTTGTAAAAATAGTACAATCAACAATAAAATATTGTTCATTTTACCAGGCCAGATGTGTGTGCCAAGTTTCATGAGTTTCTGCGCATGTTTAGACCCTCAAAACTGGCGTTGTTTTCTTGGCGAACAGTGCTTAGCCACGCCCACAGCGATTCGCGAAAACTCACAAACTTCGTGTTGTGACATCATGAAGGCCGAAACCCTCATCTGAGCAAATATGAGGTTGGTCCAGTTAACGTGTTTGGAGAAAAATGTACAAGAAAATTCGTAAGAAAAAAAATTGCCACTAGGTGGCGCTATCAGTAAGATGAAATATAAGTTCGTAGATGTCTTAACGGCTGGACTCTCATCAAATGTGTGAAATTTTGAGAAGATAGGATCATCTCGGTCAAGTTCATGCAGCTTTTATTGTCACGAAAAATTTTCGGACTTTGCGTCACCGTAGCGGCCACGCCCTTTGGCGAAAAGTTACAATATTCGGTGTGGGGCATGATCAACATCTTAAGGCTTTTCTGACCAATTTTCAACTGGATCCCTTCAACGAGCTCGGCACAGTAGCTAAAAACGTAAAGTATGACATTTATTGTTACCACTAGGTGGCGCTATATGTATAACTGAATTTTATCATATAGATGCTTTCAGGCCGTGACTATTACGTTGCCTGAGAAGTTTGAGATTTTTTGGAGCTTGAACATGGGAGTTATCACACTTAGAATGAGTTGACATTTTTTGTACAAAATACCGTATGTGGGGTATTTTTTTTTCACGCCTGAAGGGCTAGGTGGCGCTGCATATATAACTGAATTTTGTCATAGAGATACCTTCAGGCTTTGACTATAAACATACATGTCAAGTTTGGGATTTTTTGGAGCATGTACCGGGGAGTTATTAAGCATATCCTTTTTCAGTGCGAAACACAAAATTTGATGCCCCGCCCTCATCATATAGTATTTCCAAAAGTCAAGATTTTTCTGCCTGTAGTTGGCTCAGGTCTTGACATGGTCCAGGTCAAGTCTAAAGTCAGTCGGATGAAATGTGTAGGAGAAGTGGGCAAAAGTATGCCCCCTGAAAATGTGCAAAAATCGTCAAAAATGGGACATTCAAAAATTCATAGCTCACTTCCTGTTCATTTTAGCACATGGGTCCAAGAGACTTTTTTGTAGGTCTTGGACTCCCTCATACACCTAAAAATTTTCGTAGATCTTGCTTAAACGTACAATCGGGGCTGCTTCGTTAAAAATTTCTAGGGGGCGCTATTGAGTCATTTTTGTAAAAATAGGACAATACATGATAAAATATTGCTCATTTTGCCAGGCTAGATGTGTGTGCCAAGTTTCATGAGTTTCTGTGCATGTTTAGACCATCAAACCTAGCGTTGTTTTCTTGGCGAACAGTGCTTAGCCACGCCCACAGCGATTCGCGAAAACTCACAAACTTCGTGTTGTGACATCATGAAGGCCGAAACCCCCATCTGAGCAAATATGAGGTTGGTCCAGTTAACGTGTTTGGAGAAAAATGTACAAGAAAATTCGTAAGAAAAAAAATTGCCACTAGGTGGCGCTATCAGTTAGATGAAATGTAAGTTAGTAGATGTCTTTAGAGCTGGACTCTCATCAAATGTGTGAAATTTTGAGAAGATAGGATCATCTCGGTCAAGTTAATGCAGCTTTTATTGTCACGAAAAATCTTCAGACTTTGCGTCACCGTAGCGGCCACGCCCTTTGGCGAAAAGTTACAATATTCGGTGTGGGGCATCACCAACATCTTAAGGCTTTTCTGACCAATTTTCAACTGGATCCCTTCAACGAGCTCAGCACAGTAGCTAAAAACGTAAAGTATGACATTTATTGTAACCACTAGGTGGCGCTATATGTATAACTGAATTTTGTCATATAGATGTTTTCAGGCCGTGACTATTACGTTGCCTGAGAAGTTTGAGATTTTTTGGAGCTTGTACATGGGAGTTATTCAGCATTTGCTCTTTCTGGACAAATGAAATTTTAAAGGCAATATTTGATGCCCCGCCCCCGTCATATAGTATTTCGAAAAGGCAAGATTTTTTCCCCAGTTGTTCTCTCAGGTCTTGAGATGATAAATGCCAAGTTTGAAGTCAATTGGATGAAAAATGTTTGCAAAGGGGGAAAAAGCATGACCACAGTGAATGTGCCAAAATAGGCCAAAATTGGACATTAAAAAATTCATAGCTCACTTCCTGTACATTTTAGCTACATGGTCCCAATAGACTTTTTTGTGCGTCTCGGGGTGCTACACGTGCCTGCCAATTTTCGTTGCTCTAGCTCAAACGTGCCGAGCTTGGTTTTTATTTTTCTATGCTAGGGGGCGCTATAGAGTCGCGTTGTTATGACGACTTCATAATATCAAATTTTTCGCCGGGCCTGAGGAGTGTGCAAAGTTTGGTGAGTTTTCGTAAATGTTTAGGTACCCAAAATCGTGATCGTTTACGGAGAAGAAGAAGAAGAAGAAGAAGAATAATAATAATAATAATAATAATAATCCGATCGAAAAACAATAGGGACCTCGCAGCGGTAGCTGCTCGGGCCCTAATAATAATAATAATAATAATAATAATAATAATAATAATTTTTACAAAAACAATAGGGACCTCGCAGCGGTCGCTGCTCGGGCCCTAATAATAATAATAATAATAATAATAATTCGAACGAAAAACAATAGGGACCTCGCAGCGGTCGCTGCTCGGGCCCTAACTAGAGCTGCGAGCAGCTATAAAGGGCCCTCGCAGACCCACGTTGGGGTCCTTGCACGTTGGGGTACTTGCACGTTGGGGTACTGGCACGTTGGGGTACTGGCATATTGGAAGCAAAATTTCTTTGAAAATGGCATAATAAACGTTTACATGTAGAATATTTTTTTGCCAGTGTGTGTGTCAAGCTCAACGGATTTTGGTGATTGTTAAGACCTGCAAAAATCAGCGTCCTTTTTTATTTTTAGGCAATGAGTTGCCCTGATTGGTATTTTTTTGTAAAAGTGTATATACACATCATCGCTCGTTGTACTCATTGCACAATGTTACTTTTATTGTCCAAAGGGGCAATCAAAAATGAATAAAACAAAATGGAAACGTACATACGTTTGGATCGGTGTGAAGCCAGTGAACAATTTGAGTGGTGGAAACTAAAAGAATATTCATAAATGACTTAGTTATCACACTTAGAATGAGTGTACATTTTTTGTACAAAATACCGTATGTGGGGTATTTTTATTTTTTTTTATATATAAGCCTCAAGGGCTAGGTGGCGCTGTATTTATAACTGAATGTTGTCATAGAGATACCTTCAGGCCTTGATTATAAGCATACATGTCAAGTGTGGGATTTTTTTTGGAGCATGTACCGTGGAGTTATTAAGCATATCCTTCATTCACGATATTGCTTTTAATGTCCACAGAGGCTATCAAAAATAAATAAAAATATATATATGTTTGGATAAGTCTGATGCCAGTGAACATTTTGAGTGGTGGAAACTAAAAGAATATTCATAAATGACTTAGTTATCACACTTAGAATGAGTTTACATTTTTTGTACAAAATACCGTATGTGGGGTATTTTTTTTTTATGCCTCAAGGGCTAGGTGGCGCTGCATATATAACTGAATGTTGTCATAGAGATAGCTTCAGGCCTTGACGATAAACATACATGTCAAGTTTGGGATTTTTTGGAGCATGTACCGGGGAGTTAAGCATATCCTTTTTCAGTGCGAAACACAAATTTTGATGCCCCGCCTTCATCATATAGTATTTCGAAAGGTCAAGATTTTTCCCCCTGTCGTTGGCTCAGGTTTTGACATGGTCCAGGTCAAGTCTTAACTCAGTCAGATGAAACGTGTAGGAGAAGTGGGCAAAAGTCTGCCCCCTGTGAATGTGCAAAAATCGTCAAAAATGGGACATTCAAAAATTCGTAGCTCACTTCCTGTTCATTTTAGCATATGGTTACAAGAGACTTTTTTGTAGGTCTTGGGCTCCCTCATACACCTAAAAATATTCGTCGTTCTTGCTTAAACGTACAACCGGGGCTGCTTCGTTAAAAATTTCGAGGGGGCGCTATTGAGTCATTTTTGTAAAAATAGCACAATCAACAATAAAATATTACTCATTTTACCAGGCCAGATGTGTGTGCCAAGTTTCAGGAGTTTCTGAGCATGTTTAGACCCTCAAAACTGGCGTTGTTTTCTTGGCGAACAGTGCTTAGCCACGCCCACAGCAATTCGCGAAAACTCACAAACTTCGTGTTGTGACATCATGAAGGCCGAAACCCTCACCTGAGCAAATATGAGGTAGGTCCAGTTAACGTGTTTGGAGAAAAATGTACAAGAAAATTCGTAAGAAAAAAAATATGCCACTAGGTGGCGCTATCAGTAAGATGAAATATAAGTTCGTAGATGTCTTTAGGGCTGGACTCTCATCAAATGTGTGAAATTTTGAGAAGATAGGATCATCTCGGACAAGTTAATGCAGCTTTTATTTTCACGAAAAATCTTCAGACTTTGCGTCACCGTAGCGGCCACGCCCTTTGGCAAAAAGTTACAATATTCGGTGTGGGGCATGATCAACATCTTAAGGCTTTTCTGACCAATTTTCAAATGGATCCCTTCAACAAGCTCAGCACAGTAGCTAAAAACGTAAAGTATGACATTTATTGTAACCACTAGGTGGCGCTATATGTATAACTGAATTTTATCATATAGATGTTTTCAGGCCGTGACTATTACGTTGCCTGAGAAGTTTGAGATTTTTTGGAGCTTGAACATGGGAGTTATTAAGCATTTGCTCTTTCTGGACAAATGAAATTTTAAAGGCAATATTTGATGCCCCGCCCCCGTCATATAGTATTTCAAAAAGGCAAGATGTTTTGCCCAGTTGTTCTCTCAGGTCTTGAGATGATAAATGCCAAGTTTGAAGTCAATTGGATGAAAAATGTTTGCAAAGGGGGAAAAAGCATGACCACAGTGAATGTGCCAAAATAGGCCAAAATTGGACATAAAAAAATTCATAGATCACTTCCTGTACATTTTAGCTACATGGTCCCAATAGACTTTTTTGTGCGTCTCGGGGTGCTACACGTGCCTGCCAATTTTTGTTGCTCTAGCTCAAACGTGCCGGGCTTGGTTTTTATTTTTCTATGCTAGGGGGCGCTATCGAGTCGCATTGTTATGACGACTTAATAATATCAAATTTTTCGCCGGGCCTGAGGAGTGTGCAAAGTTCGGTGAGTTTTCGTGAATGTTTAGGTACCCAAAATCGCGATCGTTTGCGGAGAATAAAGAAGAAGAAGAAGAAGAAGAATTTTTACAAAAACAATAGGGACCTCGCAGCGGTAGCTGCTCGGGCCCTAATAAAACTAAATAAAAAATACGTATGTTTGGATAGGTCTGATGCCAGTGAACATTTTGAGTGGTGGAAAGTAAAAGAATATTCATATATGACTTAGTTATCACACTTAGAATGAGTTTACAATTTTTGTAAAAATACCATCAGTGTTTTTTGTTTTTTTTTATGCGTCAAAGGCTAGGTGGAGCTGTATATATAACTGAATGTTGTCACAGAGATACCTTCAGGCCTTGGCTAAAAACATACATGGCAAGTTTGGGATTTTCTAGAGCATGTACCGGGGAGTTATTAAGCATATCCCTTTTCATTGCGAAACGTGTTTACAATTTTTGTAAAAATAACGTAAGTGGGTTATTTTTTTTTTATGCCTCAAGGGCTTGGTGGCGCTGCATATATAACAGAATGTTGTCGTAGAGATACCTTCAGGCCTTGACTATAAATATAGATGTCAAGTTTGGGATTTTTTGGAGCATGGACAGGGCAGTTATTAAGCATATCCTTTTTCATTGCGAAACACAAAATTTGATGCCCCGCCCTCATCATATAGTGTTTTGAAAAGTCAAGATTTTTTCCCCTGTCGTTGGCTCAGGTCTTGACATGGTCCAGGTCAAGTCTGAAGTCAGTCGGATGAAACGTGTAGGCGAAGTGGGCAAAAGTATGCCCCCTCTAAATGTGCTAAAATCGTTAAAAAAAAATGGGACATTCAAAAATTTGTAGCTCACTTCCTGTTCATTTTAGCATATGAGTCCAGGAGACTTTTTTTTGTAGGTCCTGGGCTCCCTCATACACCTAAAAATTTCCGAAGATGTTTCCTAAATGTACAACCGGGGCTGCTTCGTTAAAAATTTCTAGGGGGCGCTATTTATTTTTGTAAAAATAGCACAATACACGATAAAATATTGCTCATTTTGCCAGGCCAGATGTGTGTGCCAAGTTTCATGTGTTTCTGTGCCAGTTTAGGTCCTCAAAATTGGCATAGTTTTCTTGGCGAACAGCTCTTAGCCTCGCCCACAGCGTTTCGCGAAAACTCCCAAACTTAGTGTTGTGACATCATGAAGGCCAAAACCCTCATCTGAGCAAATATGAGGTCGGTCCAGTTAACGTGGTTGGAAAAAAACGTTGAAGAAAAATCGTAAGAAAAAAAAAAAATCGCAAGTAGGTGGCGCTATCAGTAAGATGAAATATACGTTTGTAGATGAGTTAAGGGCTGGACTGTCATCAATTGTGTGAAATTTTAAGAAGATGGGATCATCTGGGTCAAGTTTAGGCAGCTTTTACTGTCACGAAAAATCATCAGATTTCGCGGCACCGTAACAGCCACGCCCTTTGGTGTAACGTTACAATATTCGGTGTGGGGCATGATCAACATCTTAAGGCTTTTCTGACCAATTTTCAACTGGATTTCTTCAAGGAGCTTGTCACAGTAGCTAAAAACATAAAGTATGACATTTATTGTCACCACTAGGTGGCGCTATCTGTATAACTGAATTTTATTGGATAGATGTTTTCAGGCCGTGACTATTAAGTTGCATGAGAAGTTTGAGATTTTTTTGGGAGCTTGTACATGGGAGTTATTAAGCATTTGCTCTTTCTGGACAAATGAAATTTTAAAGGCAATATTTGATGCCCCGCCCCCATCATATAGTATTTCGAAAAGTCAAGATTTTTTGCCCAGTTGTTGTTTCAGGTCTTGAGATGATACATGCCAAGTTTGAAGTCAATCGGATGAAAACTGTTTGCAAAGGGGGAAAAAATATGACCACAGTGAATGTGGCAAAATGGGCCAAAATTGGACATTCAAAAATTCATAGCTCACTTCCTGTACATTTTTATGGAGGAACAAAAGTGCCAACATTAAATAAATAAATACACCATTAAATAATTAAACAAAAGTGTCATTAATTGATTAAATGTGTCAATTAATTACATTTACTATTATGATTTATTTATATATTTATATATTTATATATTTATATATTTATTTATGAATTTATTTATTTATTTATTCATTTATTTATTTAGTTCATGAATTTAATTTATCTGTCAAGCTCGCCCGTCAAAGTTAGTGGGCGGGTCCTAACACCCGATTGGTCAATCTGCTCACCAAGTCAAGGCAAATCCATTTCAGAATAGTCAATTGATGCGGAGTGAGTAGCCAGTAAACACAATTGATAGGCTGGGTGGCGCTTTTCACCTAAATAGGTGCGTTTCCATTGGACATTAGATTTACGCTTTCATTAGGTGCTTTTTGAGACGTGCTGAAATGGAAGTTCATCGCAAAATTTTAATGGAAACACTTTTTTCCCCCCCGCATTTCCTACTAGTCATGTGACTCCGCCCGGTCACGGAGAAAAGGAAGTACAGGATCAGTGGCTCAGCGAGAAGCCACAATGGTGGCCAGTCCGCCACTTTCTAAAATGCTCTATTGAACAACTGCTGCAAATCCAACAACAAACATCATCAAAGTGCTTAAAACATTGCAAAAAAAAAACCCACAAAACAAAATTGCATTTATGTATGTAAAACATTTCTAACAATAAGTAGCAAATTTAAATTCAGCTCAACTTTATTTTGAGAGCACTTTAAAAAAATCGCTGCAATGAACACTGCTGTAGCCAACATGGAATAAAAATCAAACATACGAAAACAATTAAAACATTAAAATTAACAACATACAAACAGTAAACTATCACATTCCAAACGTGTGGACCTAAAAGCCAGCAGATGTCGCTGTTTGACTTGCTGCCCGCGCCACTGCTGTTTCCAGGCATCATAAATAAAGACTTCTTAAATCTCCCTGCATCTATCTATAATATTTTTCCAATAGAATTTGAGATATATTTAAAATCCCTTAAATGTATCAAGTCTGAAACACGCAAACAATTTATTCTCGTGACGTTGCATGATGCGACTGCCTACATGACTGCGAGATCTTGCGAGAGTTGAGGCGGGATATTACGATAACTACGCCTCAGAAGCAAATTACTCTTCAATGGAAACGCCTCCAAAGCAAAATTGTACTTTATCGAAATAAAAGAAATATCGCTTTTATTTTTATGTTGGTTTTGCACAACAACAAGCCTCGATCACTCTATATCAGCAAAAAATCCATTACCGTAGCCGCCATGTTGACAACCACTTCAGGCCGAAGCAGTCGCTTAGTCAAGATTTGAGTGAATCAGGCCGCAGCCCCGCCCACTAACTTTGACGGGCGAGCTTGACAGATAAAATAAATTCACGAAACACCGCAAAACAGCGACCACCTAACCCTAACCCTAACCCTAATTAAATAGAGAAATAAATAAATGAATAAATAAATAAATATATACATAAATAAATATATAAATAATTAAATAATCACAGGGAATTTAATTACTTAATGACACATTTAATTAATTAATGACATTTAATTAATTAATGATACTTTTATTTAATTATTTAATGGTGTATTTATTTATTTAATGTTGGCACTTTCGGTCCTCCATACATTTTAGCTACACGGTCCCAATTGACATTTTGTGCGTCCCGGGGTGCAACACGTGCCTGCCAATTTTCGTAGGGCCCGAAGTGTGCAAAGTTCGGTGAGTTTTTGTGAATGTTTAGGTCCCCAAAATCGCGATCGTTTGCGGAGAATAAAGAAGAAGAAGAAGAATCCGATCGAAAAACAATAGGGACCTCGCAGCGGTAGCTGCTCGGACCCTAATAATAATTTTTACAAAAACAATAGGGACCTCGCAGCGGTCGCTGCTCAGGCCCTAATAAAAGACTTGCAATATTTCAGTTGATATATAATGAATACAGGATGTATGGCATTTTTGCTTCTTTAATTGCCTTACAGAAAATAATGGACTTTATCACAATATTCTAATTTTCTGAGACAGTCCTGTAGCATTCAATAAATAAATAAAATCTCATACTGTACTTATTTACCAGGCAGTTGCATAACGCAGTCACACAGTCACACACAAACAACATAACGAATTACGTTTGATATATTATTTCAGGGTTGTTTCATGTTACTTTCGATGATTCAGTAAATTGGCTGCCCGGTAACATTTCCTAACTGTATTATGTGGGACAGACGAAAATAACGCTAACATTACTTCGCCAAGCAGCTCATTTAGTGTGGGGTCCTCATACTAACGTTATTAGTTTAGATATGAGTGTCAGGTTTAAACACCATCTATGACATTTTTAAACTGCACAAATAAGGAGACAGACATTAAAATGAGAAAACAAGGCCTTTACTTGTACAAGGAGAGATGAGCGAGAGATGTGTGCTGGTCACCATACACTGCCCCACTTTGACACATTCACATTTCTTGTCTTTTCATGGAGTTCGCTAACAAATGGTCACAAAAGGAGGCAGAGAAATAGCAGCGTTGTGGCATCACAAAATAAACACAGGAGACATACTTTAACCATAAAACTTTTCCGACCACTAATCCTTGAAGGCTGTCTATTGTCCTGGTGTGAAGTTCTTCATTCCCACATTCCAGATGTCCTGAGGTTGAATAAACATGCAGCAGCTCCAAACAGCACAACACTGAGTAAAATGCTTTTACAATTAAATCTATGTAATAAAAGAGAAAATATGGAATAATATATACATAATATTCCTAACAATGAGCAACAATTATAACACGGGAATTCAAATGCACTCGCCTTGAATTCTTTGTAGAAGTCTGGATGTCGATGTTTCGCTAAGTTGGACTGATTGTCCCAAAATGCAGACTTTTTCCTGCACTCCGTATCCCCCCCGAACCTTATCCCCCACAACTTTACATCTCCAACTGCCTTCCTTTGTATTCTTAAGCACCCTTTCAAGGTGTTAAGCACTTTATCCCCCGCAACTGTACATCAACTGCCTTCCTTTGTTATCATAAGTACCCTTTCAACGAGTTCAGCACCTACTAGCCCCTCCCCTACCCTCCTCCTTACACATGGTAGTATATTTTGAGTGAGAGCACAGCACACAATCTCACACTTCATTCAGACGTCACAATGGCATACGCAAAAAGGCTAACCGTTGAGCAACCTTTAGCAATGCTGCAGAGTATGTCGGACTGTGAATCTGATGGTGGAAATGTTGGGAACATCGCATTTCAGAATAAAAATGATGGCACCGATTCTTCAAGTGATGAGAGCGATTCAGCTGAGAATGTGAGTATTTGTGCACCAGTAAATCCTCTACTCCAGAGGCGCACCAGGACACAAGTAGCCAAATATGTGATCGAGCAGGAGAGTTCAAACACTGAGGCCTCATCAGATGAAGAGGAATACACAGTGCATGTCAACCCTTCTCGGAGCAAAAACAAAAAGTTGGTGATGTTGGTAAAATGCCTGGATTCACAGAGGGGGAAAGATGGCACTGTTTGGTTGCACCGGAAAGTTGGAGACTTCACTACCCCTGAAAACCCACAAACTGCCTTCAATGGTTCTGGAGGGCCAACAGAGTCAGCAAGACGTAAAATCACAAGTCGCCTTCAAAGTTTCCTGTGTTTGGTGGATCCAAGCATGTTGCTGACCATCAGAGAATGCACAGTCCAAGAGGGCCGCAGAACAAACCCCAGCTGGCAGATGAGCATCTCCGAGCTGATGGCGTTCCTCGCAATCCTTTTTCGAAGAGCTGCCATGGGTTACATTGGTTCCATGCGAGACATGTGGGCGAATAACTTTGGCACCCCAGACATCAAACCCATAATGTCTCGTAACCGCTTTTTTTAAATAAAGCGGTACCTTCGCTTTGACAACAAGGACACCCGCAAGGAACGCATACAGAATGACAAATTTGCAGCAATTTCAGACATCTGGCAGAGGTTTGTTCAGAACTGTATGTCATCCTACAGGCCAGGACAGCATGTTACTGTAGATGAGCAGTTGTTTCCATCAAAGGTCCATTGCCCATTTCTGCAATATGTTGCATCTAAGCCTGACAAGTTTGGAATCAAGTTTTGGATTGCAGCAGATCTGGACACTAAACACATGTGCAATGCCATCCCTTACTTGGGAAAAGACCCCACTCGTCGAACGGGAGAGAGGCTGTCAGAGAATATTGTTCTGAAATTGATGGAACCATTTATGGACCAGGGAAGGACTGTTACTATGGACAATTTCTTCACCTCCGTGTCATTGGCTAACAGGCTCCTTCAATGAAATACAACTCTGCTTGGCACCATCAACAAAAATCGTCGGGAGCTACCAGCATCTGCAAAGCAAACCTCGGGGCGCCAGTTGCACTCCACACAGGTGTTCACATCTGGAAGAGCCTTGCTGACTGTGTATGCGACGAAAAAAAATAAATCTGTGTGTCTTTTGAGCGCCATGCATCAGAAAGTGGAAATTGTGGACACCCGAAAACAAAAACCAAACACTGTCATTGATTACAACCATCTCAAATGTGGTGTTGACATCATGGATCAGAAACTTCGAAATTACTCTGTGCATGCAGGAACAAGAAGATGGCCCATGGCTGTGTTTTACAACCTGCTTGACATGGCTGCCACAAATGCACATGTTTTGTACACAGCATGTAAAGAATCAAAAGAAAGTCGCCGATTGTTCATGCTGGAGCTTTCAGAGGAGCTCAAAAACAGGCACATGCAGCAAAAGACACAGGAGGAAGAGCGCAAACAACTACTTCGTGAGATGAGAGTTTCTCAGCACAAAAAGATTCAGTGCCAGGTGGGCATACCCTGCAATAAAAACAGAAGTACTCAATGTTGTGTACACTGCCGCAAATTTACCTGTGGCAAATGCAGGAAAGCTTCACCTTGGGAATGTGGAAACTGCTAGATGGGACAATTGTATGCTACATTTCTCCAATTTATATGTAGCGCTTTGTTCATATGTAGTCAGACTGCACATCTTCATGTGAAATAAAAACATTATTTTTGAAGTTATACCTTCTGTTTCTGTTGTTTTTTCAAAACTGAAATTGAACTGTTTGGGTGGTAATTTCATTCTTCTGTCCTAGGAATATGTGATATTTCCAGAGTAGATTTTTATTATTGGTGTGTAGACTGCAATCAAATTCCCATTCACGAAAGATTTTCAATAGAAATACTTCAGATGCAACTATGCTCTTCATAAAATGAAATGGCTATTGTAATAAAAATAATTTTTTTTACGGCAAATTCAAAATGTTTCTTGGCTCAAAAGACAAAACAGGATGTTGGTGAGTACCTACTGGCCCCTCCCTCCACCCTCAAACACAATCGTTTGCAAAACAAAGAGGGGTCAAAGAGCTAACACAGTCGTTTGCATAATGCAAAACAATTTGCAGCTCAATGGAGACAACAAACACCTCGAGAGAAAATCATTAGTTCTGGGGGGGGGGCATGCAGCGAAAAAGGAAAATTCCGGGAGTCCCAGTGTTTAAGTGTTCCCCTTTGGTCTGGAAACGGTTTTGGCATCTTTTGCATACAGGTATTTGAGGGTCGATTATTAATCCCTGTTCATCAACCTCAAATCCAAAGTACTTCCATACACGACTTTTGGCTTCCGCTGCAGTTCAAGCCAACGCGAATGTGCAGGCTACTGCCATGTTGCACGCGTTGACTGTACTTCCTTGTTTTCGTAGCGGCAGTCACCTAACGTCATTCGACATTGCGTGGGTTGCCAGATAAGCGCTCATACACCCCAATGTTGTTTGTCGGCCACAAGAGGGCCTCATAGACCGTCAGATTATTGTGGCACGTTCCAAACTGCCTTGTAATACAAAGGAGCACCAACACGCAATGGTTTTCAAATTAGTTGAGTCGAAAGCGCACACCTCGAACAAAAGCCTCTCGTGAATTCACCGTTCAAGATACAGATTGAAGAAATGGCTCGTTAGAACGGCAAGTAGGCCGTGGGGTGAACCCCCAAAAAGTGCCTAGAAAATGAGTTTCGCTCCACTGTCTGGGCACTACTTGTTCAATGCATTTTTTGATAGATAATACCCTTCTGAACTTTGGGTTAAAAGTTCACCCAATGTTTTCCCCAATTTTGTCACAAGCCAGAAATGCATATATAGGTAAATAACAAAAAACGAAAATTTTGTGCTGCAGTTTTTGGTTTTAAAACGTCTTACATTAAATTTGGCAACAGAATATCATTCCCAGATGTTATAAATACATGTACCTAACATCAGAAACAAGTATTGGTGGTTTGGTGCAATCATGTGAATTTAGATCATTAAATTTGTGCCAAAAAAAAACAAAAAACGCTTCAACTGGAAGTGACACCAGCACACGAATGTTACATTTAGCAATGTTTATGTTTCATATATGAAAACAATTTACAACCTACTACGTCATGAAAGGTACACAAGAAGCAGCATACATTGGCCAAAAATACTACAATGCACCACAAACCTGGAACAAGGCAAAATGGACTAGATGAAAATAGTTGCATTCAGAGCCCAGATTATTATAACATATAGAATATTTATTAAAGTATCAGATTATGTCATCACAGCATGTTATTTATGCCCGACACACAATAAAATATTAATAAAAAAAAATAAAAAAATCAAATGAAAATCAAATGTGCATTCACAATAAAACCATGGAACTTCAATGGAACAGCTTTGTTTTGGGCATTTTTTTGTGGAAAATGGAATACAGACATTTTTATTTTTGCTTGAAAAGTGTTAAAATGGAGAGTTAACATCTTGATAATGAAACAAACAAAATGGCAGATTTTACATAGATTTTACAGCCCTGCACTGTAAAGTGTCCTCGTATGCCCTGTAATTTTCCAACCTGATGTTGTACCAGCTATGTGTTAATGTCACTTTCTTGGCTTACGTCAGTAGACTCAGTAGTTGATGTATCTGATGAGTGAGGTACCCTGTGTAAAAGTTTGTCAGTTGTTGATAATGTCTCTACAAAAACCATTTCAGAGTTGTTGCTGGAAAGGGGTGTGAAAAACCAGCTGGGGGAAATCACGCCTGAATCTTCGTTTCAGTATATCCTGCCTGAAATAGAAAATTAAAGGGAAAGATGAGCACAAGATACACATATTCACATCACACTAGGGCTGCTCTATTATGGAAAAAAATACTCATCACAATTATTTTGGTAATAATTTAAATCAAGATTATTCAAAACAATTATATTTGTTCAAATCAAGAAAATATTTAAACATTTGAAAATAAGACAATTACAATCATATATATATAATTATGTAAGTTGCTTTTGGATCCAACAAAATTCATAATATATTATTATTATTATTATTATTATTATTGTTGTTGTTGTTGTTATTATTATTATGTTAGCAAAAATTTGAAGTTGGGGTGCAGTGTGTGCAGTAAGCTAGTTTTGACACAGGTGTGTGGTAAAATAACTCGTGTGGGCGTGCCACAACTCAAAATTAGTATTATTAGTGCTGCAGCTATCGAATATTTTGGTATTCGGATATCCTACTGAAAATTCTAGTGAATAATCGTATATTTGGATAGAAATAAAAATACACCTATAGGCCTATATACTTTCTTGGTCAAAGAACAATTATAAATACAGAAGACAAAAAAAAAACACATTTGCATGTAATAATTCACAACCAACTGTTTTTCATTTTTAGAGAATCAATTTTATTTATTTATTTTTCATCATCTCATCTGCCTGCAGCAACCCGACTTTACACAAAAAAGAATTACATTATAAGTGTTATTGTCACATCACCTCTTTACAGTATATGCATATCACAGATTTAAGTAAAGTAAAGTGTTTGTTGAGGTTGGTGAGAGAGAGTTTGGGGGAAAGGGAGGGTGTAGCTGTGCCTCTCTATTATGACTGATGGGCACAGGTAACCCGAGTTTGGTAACCACTGTTGGATTCACTCGATAAATCATTCAGCAGCTCGCGTTTTTACTAAACTATAGCCTTAAAACTTAACCTAGCAACAAATTATTTTCAACCCTATACTAAATATCGGTCACATTAATAACAGAAATGGGCACGCGTGTGTGTAGCACATACCTGCTGACAATGTTTCTGCTTTGGCGAGATGATCCCTCTTCCGTGTTCCTTCCGATCCCAGACGAGTATAGTTTGAAATTTATTTTTACAAATGATGCAGATGGCTGGAAGGACGGGGCCAGCTGAAGCGATGGGCAAACCTGAACGGGAACGAAGTTTTTTCACCACTTTCTTTTTAACTTGTTTCTCCTTTCGCTCTTCTTCGCTCGCCGACGTTGTGGTCGCCATTTTTGATATGCGGTTGCTATGGTGAGGAGAACGCAGCAGCTACCTGATTGGCTCATGTGACCTAAATCACACCGCTACCGACCTAATGACACTACGCCCACACCAGAGATCACTGCGCCTCATCGCAAAATAGTGCCGGGGTTTCACCACCGAAAACACAAAATTGGCGGGTTTTCACAGGGTGAACTCCACGGATTCTTACTTACTACTGATAAATCTATTTTATGAAGTAAAGATTATTTAGTGCCCCTGGTAGTGGAGCGAAACTGAACGAAAACGTGTCTGACCTGACGGCCTAAAGGGTTTGGCAAATGCAAGCACGTTTTTATTTTTTATATTGGATAAAAAATGACTGAATTAGAGCAGAATAAAAGAATCGAGATTCTCATTTATTAATCGAATCGATATTAATATCCAAAAATCGATTTTATTTAAATTAGAAATGAAAAAGAAGGGGAAAAGGCAGTTGTAGCCCACATGCTGTTTTTGTGGGAAAAAAGGCACTTACAATACAAAATTAATAAAGGTTTAAAAAAAAAAAAAAAAAAAAAAAAGACACTTTAATGTCTCTATTTGTCATTTTGTCTGGCAAAGCAGACTGGAGTAGATCATGACAATGTGCATATCTGTAAATTGAAGCAGAAATCATTTGTCAATCAAATAATTTTGAATCAAAAATCGTTTGAATCGAGAATCGAAAATCGATTCTGAATCGAATCGTAGACCCAAAAATCGTAATCGAATCGAATCATGAGACAAAGATTCCCAGCCCTATTGAACACAGCCTTCAAATACATGAGTACCCATTTCAATGTGTTCCGAGAGTCAGAATTCAACATGTTATTAATGTAACCTTGTCAACTTGCGGCCTGGAAGCCAGTTATGGTCCATAGGATGATATTTTGCGGTCCCATACTTGCCATCAACGTTAACGTTACCCAAGATTACACTGCATGTGTAACAAGAGTACCAAGACGACCTGTTGAGTGTACGCTCTTGCCTTTATAAATGATCTTTGATATACTGCACGTACCACCAATAAGAGCCGCTTATGGTCAGCAGTGCAGAAGGAGCCAGGGAACGCGTGTGGAAATGTTTGTTGTGGATCGAGGTGGGTTTTTTAGAAAGCTCTATCTTGAATATCGCTGTTATGTTGAAACTTAAACGCCTACGTATTGACTTGTAGAGCCGACTGCCAGCACCGGACTGCGTTGTTTCACCGTCGCGGTTGTTTGAAAAGTCGAATTGGTGAGTCATGTGTGAACATGAGCCATTTCTATGGTGCTTTGACATGGTTCTCAAACGATTGAATGAAGTGATTAATGGTACTGATTATTCACTGTTAGCACGTATTTTAGTTACAATGTGGCGTTTTACCCAGATTTGATTGTTTGAAATGTAATGAACACTGAACAGTATTTTACAAAATGAAGTTCTTTTTGATATTTGAATGTACTTGAATTGTGTAGGTTTTATACATCTTCATTAGAATATATTATTCTTAACAATTAAATTTAATGCTGATATTGCTAATTTTGCACAACTTTAGCACTTTCATATAGTACATTAGTTTTGATAAATTGATTGAAATGTCTAATAGATTTATATTGTACAATATTGATGATGGATTGGAACTTTTGGATTGATAATGCTGTTAGTGTTATTTATGCAATGTAGTTTCTTATTTGTGTACACAAAGAATATTAAGATGGTCCTGTTTCATACAGGCCAGATTTGAATTGATGGTGAGCTAAGCCCAGGAACAGTCAACGAACATTGAATGCAGCTAAGGAAATGGAGATTCCTGCCAGGAACCCCAGCCACCTGCTCTGTTCGGGCTGGTAGGAGGCTCTCGTAGCCGACCCTGCACATTTCCATCACTTGCACTCTGATCTGCAACCCCGCCGGATTCATTCTCTCAGTTACTTACATTCACTCATACACATCTGTTGCTGGACAATTGGATCACTATATTGCTGGTTGCATGAACTGTGACTATGTTTTTGCGCAAGTGAACTGCGAATGTGCAATTGCCAACAAATGAACTTCATATTGCCGAACTTTGGAAATTATCAATTAGATAGTTCAATCCACACCTGGATAAAGAGTTGTTTCTTTCTTTTCCCTTCTTTTCTTTATTTTTTTTCCCCATGGTAAATGATTGAAAATTTATTGCTTGCATTGAATGGCCATTCATTTTGTCTCTTGTACATATGTGTATATTTGTCTTGTCGACTAGGGTTGTTGTTCACGTTGTAATTTAATACATGGTGAAATTACCAGACGCAAGTTTTAGTCTCTGCCTCCTCTCTTCGTGAGCCGGACCTTACCCTTCTGACGCCTAGCCTATTCTTACTTCTGTACTTTTGTTATGATATGCAGCAAATATTGGATACATAATTTGGTGAGCTAGCCAGGAGAGAGTTGGCAGAACTGTTGTGGACAGAAAAATATACAGCATTAAAATGGATGTGTTTGAGAAACATGGCATAAAAATACCCAATGCAGTTTTGATTGAAGGAGTCACTAAGACAGAAACGGATGAAGAAGTCATAGGATTTTTGACAAAATATGGCTCAATTTTAAAAAGTCAAGTTATTGATGAGCCAGAGTCTGTGTTTAACCGTAAATGGGTTGTTGAGTATAAATCTGGTGCCGCTATAGTTGCACTTCATGACACTTTGCCATACACATTTGTGAGTGCTGATGGTAAACTAACTTATGACATTTTAGAGTTGTCAACAATGTGTGCTACTCAAATAGAGAAGCTAAAAACTGATGCTTATTTATTGGAATTAAAAGACTTGGCTAAGCGTACAGGAAAGGATTTTACAGAAGTCCTTAATAATGTGATGTCTCTGCTTGGCCACTCTGTTACGCAATTAAGGCCAGCCCCGCAAGATTCTGCCTCACTTGCCCAATCTAACCCACTGCCACCATCTGATGTCACCTTAAATTCGCTGGCTGTCTCTACTTCTAATGCTGAGAACTCGAGTCAAGAATCAGACCAGTCGGAACATAAGACTTCACATACACCAAGATTCTTTGTCCCACATAATGCCGCTTCTGATCTTAATCCACAAGAAGTCCAGCGTTATGTGGTGGAGCATATAGTTAAAAATGAGGACAGTGCAAATATTGGCTACACATGCGTGTGCATTGCAGATACGCTTCGCTCCGTCTTGACTGCATGCTCCTGACATGTCAATACCATGGACAAAACTCACCGGCTGCGCACAACTGCAGTCCGGCAGCTCCTTCTCCCACAACTTCCTGTCATGTCTCGTGTGATCGTGCGCGATAATGTGGCATTAAAAACGACAAACACAGAAAGTCAGTGCTCAATAGAAAAAGACAAAGAGAGGTGGACTTCTTTTGATTGAACTCATTGTCCACTCCCATAGCTTCTGCTATGACGTTCCATGCAGCATCCTTTTTTAGGTTGTCCTTCGTGATGCACGATATGAAAAATTTCAACCGATAACTGATAATTTCCTGCTTTGTATGGTCGATACTAGGGGTGTGAATTGCCTAGTACCTGATGATTCGATCCGTATCATGATTCATAGGTCACGATTCGATTCAATACCGATTCATCCCAATATGAATTTACAAGTCGATTGTTACGATTTTTTTTACTCAATTTAGAAAATACCATTCAGTAAACTGCCCTGCGATTGGCTGGCAACCAGTCCAGGGTGTCCCCTGCCTACTGCCTTTTTCATGTTAGAACAGCATTGAAATAAAATAGTAAGGCTTAATGCTCCATTAATATAACATTCTTCCATGCTTAAGGTGTGAAAGTTAGACGTTTTGTTGAATATTTTTTCACCAAAAATGGATGTTAAAAAATCGATTCGGCTGCCTATTGAATCGATTCAAGAATTGCGTGCTGTAGTATAGCCATATATTGCCGAATTGATTTTTTTTTAACACCCCTAGTCGATACCGATACCTATAACCGATACATTTGTTTTTTTCATATTTAATTTAGCCTTCACATAATCTGCAATTTGTTCATCCAGGAATGGAAAAAAGTTATGTTTTAGTAGCTCTGATTATGGCAGCAAACAAATGTATCTCTTTCAAATGTGTATTTTCTATATGAAATGGCTAACAGATAATTACACAAAATAAAAAGTTAGTTTTTAAATTAATGCAGAACTACAACTGGTTTATCTGGAAAAACAAAACATTCATGTATGTATGCATTACGCAATAGGAATGCATTTATTCAACCCTAAGTGCAATAGTGCATGAGGATGAGGTAGATGAACGTTTGGTAAAATTATATGCATTGACATTTGTGAACTTTAATTAAAAGAAATTGAAATCAAGGAAAGAGACAAAATTGGTTATGTTGTTTCCCGTGTTCCCGTGAGGGAAACACAGACAGTAAAATCATAAATAAATAAGTAAATAAATAAATAAATAAATAAATAAGCAAGCTGCTTACATTCGCGTGTTTTGTTGTGGCTTGATTACAGCCGACAGTAACTGACAAATAGTTAGTTCACTGCTTGGCTTGGCTTTAAAGGTTAAACATAAAATAACATGATAGCCTACGCAGCCTTGAAAACCCCCATCCTGAACTGCGGTGAGACTTACTGTAGTGTTAGTCCATTGTTGTCAATCAAGCTGTGGCCACTTCGGAGGATGCAACGTGGCTCCAAATGTGCTATTAACTTATAAGAAAAAAAAAACAACAAAAAACAAAAAAAAACAAAACGGGTCAGCTACAAAAAAAAACCGTCTGCTTGTCTAGCGCTGTGAAAGCCATAATTTTGGCGTTAATGGCTTTAGGTTTGCTGTTGCTGCCTTGCTGGCTTCTTTAACTTAGCGCCGTTAGCCTAGCAACATTAGCTGCTACAGCTGTGCCTCATTCAAGTTCGTTCAAAGCGGCTCTGCTCCGCTTTCTCTCCTCTGCTCCGCTTTCTCTCCTCTGTGCTTGCCAAAAGTCGTCTGGATGGTAATTTTCATTTCCCCTTGAGATTTTGGCTGCTGGCTTGTTAGCTTAGCGCCTTTGCCTGGCAACATTAGCTGCTGCCTCTGTGCCTCCTTCAAGTTCGGCTCTGCAATGATGAAGGATTTTCAGGTGAACAAAATCTTCTTTCCCCCTCTTAGAATCCTTGCTGAAAATGTTTTGATCTTCTGCCATGGAGAAAAACAACCATACTGTTGAGGAGGACATGATGATTGCTACGTGCTAGTCTAGACAGCAGTATGGGGCGGGCCAAGCTTCGTTTAAGCCGTTTTTATTTTATTATTTTTTTTTTAGATGCCGGTCGACAAGAGCGAGAGGCGTGATAGATGATGTAATCAGTGCGACATGGTCTATACAAGACATAAGCAGCGCGACTCGGTGTATTGTAGGGTCGTCACGTTGCAAACAGTGTGCAGACTTTAATAGATGTATCGGACCTATGTATCGGCTAAAATATACATATCGGGCCGATGAAAAATGACGTCATATTTTCCCATATTGGCCGATATTGTATCGGTCCGAAAAATATCGTGCATCCCTAAGTTGTCCCTATAAAAAGGATGTGCCCTGTCATATTTTATTTTGAAACTGCGTTGGTCTTCCTGTCCCACTCAATGTGTTCTGTGCTACTTTGCCATTTGACAGATGCTGACGGATGCATCACCCGGAAAAAAAAAAAAGAAAAAAAAGAAAACAGGTCTTTTCGACCAGCGGGCTCCGGCACGACGGAGCTGGTCCGCAGTCGACACAGTGCATACGCAGCCGCTGTACTTTGACCACGCTGATAGAATGGAAACGAATCGGCTCCGCCGCCGGAGCGGATCCGCAACGTACACGATTGCGGTGGAATCTAAAGGTTAGTGTGGCTCCCACTTTTAAATCATTTCTGGGCTATTATAGCTAGGGAATTGATACGATTTGTACGATTCCAATTGCATTTGTAGTGAACATTGTCCATTTGCTAATTTTTGCAATCCCATCATGGACAAAAGAGGTTTCCTTTCTTTTGTCTTGTGACTATCCACAAGATGGGGGTGAACGGGGTTGAGGGGTGACAAACCCCAGCGATGAGGTCTCGGTATCTCCCATCGAGACTGGTTCACCTCCACAGATGACCATCCCCCATCTCTGGAATGCTGAATCCTCCAGAAGTAATTTGAAGAAGAAAAAAAAACTATCAGAACCCGCCTGCCTGTTTTTTTTGCAACAAAACAATGAATTATGAAATGTTGTATGTTTGCCATTCTAAAATGTTGACACTATGAATCGCTGTGAATGTGCTTGTGTGTGGGCATTCTTTTAACTTTTTTGTCAAATTTAGAATGATCTCAAATTCTTTTATTTTTTTTCCCAACAATATATTTGAGATTTTTAATGTGTCTTGCAAGAGGTCCCACATGTCCTTTCAGTCCAAGGTCTTCATCCTAACGTATGATTCCGACACAGGTTCACCTAATAGATGTGAAATTTCATTATGTCCATCATAGTCCAGAAAACGTCCCCACACTCTTTGAAAGATATCATGTTATGGTACATTTACCTTCAACACTGAATCGCAGTTGAAATAATCTCGGGGAATTAAGTAGTAATTATTCGTCATCAATTCCATTACAAAGCCGTTGAAATTTTCTACGTCATCATCTAGAAACATATTTCTTAAAAATATGTCGACTGTTTATACTGATTTGAAGTGCTTCCGCGCCGTCGTCAATCGCGTCATTTAATTCATAACTCCCGTGAATCTGTGTCAGCCATAAACGCTCAAATAAAATTCCAGTGCATACTACGAGGCCCACGTCACCCTTTCGTGGATATTCTGATGCATTTCATCCTCTAAGAGACCAAGAATTGGTCAACACAAAACAAATGGACATATCCGCTCTGCCGGCTTTAAAAAGGGAGAAGAGCGCTGGAGTGCTCCCAGCTTTAACGGTAGTAACACGTTCGCACTTCGTCTTAATGTTTTAAGTAAAGCCTTGTACCTGCTTGAGAAGATGTTCATCAGTGAAGAGTTTCCTCTCCAGTTCCAGAGTTTTCTGGCTTTCTAACAAAGACTTCATCCTTTGCAGGGAAAGTTCATCTCCTAAACGTTCCACATCCTTACTGCACAAAAAAAAAAAATAATAATTAAAAAAAAGAACTAGTTAAAAAAAAAAAAAAAAAAGTAAAACGACAAAATTTACCTGGCTATAAATACTGCTCATGAAAAATTAGGGATATTAAATCAACCTTTAGTGGTGAATGCAATTTTAAATCTCTAAACATATCCAACTCTTCATTGTTTCAGCACTTTTTGCACATCTGATTCTCTAACATGGAGCTGATTGGCAAAATCCATGATGGGCGTAAAACCCATAAATGGGACATTCCTTGTTCAAATTAAAAATTAATATGTAACCAGCCCTCTTTCGTCATAGTCTACACATTTTGACATCATAAAACCACTAGAGCTGCGAGCAGCTATAAAGGGCCCTCGCAGCCCATGCCACATTGGGGTACTTGCACGTTGGGGTATTGCCACGTTGGGGTACTGGCACATTGGAAGCAGAATTTCTTTGAAAATGGCATCATAAACGTTTACATGTAGTATATTTTTAAAATCAGCGTCCTTTTTTATTTTTAGGAATGGGGTATATGCCACGGAAGAGGCGGGACTGTTTTTTTACACAACAGTTTGTTTCCGGTTCGGTTTGCGACGTGTGGGCTGCGTCAAAAATTCTTGTGCTTCCGACTTTGTGCCCCTGGGTTGCACGTTCGGAACCCGGACTGGAAATAAACTGATGTGCAAAATCACGTCCCGCCTCTTCCGTGGCATATACCCCATTAAATTGCCCTGATTGGTATTTTTTGTAAAAGTATATATTTACATCATCGTTCGTTGTACTCATACAATGTTGCTTTTTTGTCCATAGAGGCTATCAAAAATAAATATAATAAAAAGAACGTGTTTGGATAGGTCTGATGCCAGTGAATATGTTGAGTGTTGGATAGTAAAAGAATATTCATAAATGACTTAGTTATCACACTTACATTGAGTTTACAAATTTTGTACAAAATACCGTATGTGGGGTATTTTTTTTATGACATGAAAAACCATACCTTCGCTAGCAAGGTATTTTTTCAGCAAAGCAAAAGGTAACAACTGTAGCGACAGCAACGGGTGCGATACCGCAAGCCAGGAGAGGGTCGAGACACAAAAGCAAGTCAAAGAACCGCCGGCAACATGGCAATAGGGATGTAACGATATCCAAACATCATGTTACAATATTATCACGATAGGTCACAATACGTTAATTATCACGATATTGTGGTGGGGGTTGGTGATATTTAAAAAAAGACAATATTATGCTTTTGTACATAACAGCAATGCATATAAACCACTTACAATCTCTCATAAAAATATTGAGGCACTTACTTGCTAATGCAAGCACACATTGATCGCTTTGCAAGCAAATTAGGTTCCCCTTCATCTGACAATTAGAATAGATTTTAAAAAGGCCAAAATATCCTTAATAAAATTACATTTCACTAATAAACTAGCCACTAGAGGGTGCTAGAACTGCACATATGGAAATCAACCTGATTTTTTTAACAGATGTGTTCCTTTTAAATATTGTGTACATGACGACGACGATATTGTGGCAGTTTTAATATCACAATATCACGATATTGCCCTTATCGTTACATCCCTACATGGCAATAGTAGCTGACATCTATAATACTCACCGTCACCATTTGTGCCGTCATAAGCTAGCAGAGGGCATGATAAACAATACCATAGCAAGCAAACATCATGGCAGCTGGCGACCCACGGCCAGCAGCCGAGAAAGTAGTGTGGCTCAACATGCTAGGAGAAGATAGAAAAGAAACCTGTACCTTCACTATCAAATTATTTTTCAACGCGACCCAAGACAACAACGGTAGCGACAGCGTCGGGTACAACACCGCAAACCAGGAGAGGGTCGAGACACCATACCAACAGCAGCAAAAGCAAATCAAAATAACCGCAGGCAAGATGGCAACGGTTGCCATCACCATCAAAAGCAAGGCATTCATCCATAAGGCGCCGAAAATCTGATGAAGAGGGAAGGAAGCTCCAGCATCCATCAAAAACAAGAAAATGCACAGCGTTGTCGCAGCCAAAGGTGGCGGAGGACAGCCGCAGCCCTGATCAACAAGATCATAGGCCAGCAGTGGCAAAGTGAGTGAACTGTGCGAGACCGTGTTCTAGTTCCTTTGCCCTCTTATATATGGGGATGGCGTCAAGCGGAACTATGGACGACATGTCCTTTTATGTATTCTTTCCTCGCTGACGCATGTGTGTGGGGGATTTCCGTGCTGTTACTGCAGCGCCACCTGGCAGTCGTTCGGGAATCATAGAACTGTAGTTATATTTCTAACTATCGATTTGGTGGAAAAATCATGTGACTGGACAACAGCAGAAAAACCACATGACTCCTAGTGGCGACTTCTTTGTCTACAAGTTCTCATTTCTACAAATCATGACTTTTAGAGATAAAAAATTTCTACTTTTCTCAACAGGTACATTTTTTTTTTACAAGTTAGTTTTGCACCATATTTAGCCCCATAGATAAGAGGAAAATATGAAGCCTAAACCTGAAAGTGGGGACTTTGAATGTTGGGACTATGACAGCACCGCTGCATTTCTGTCTTTGTTGATCTCGAAAATGTCTATGACAGTATACCCAGAGAAGAATGTGGCACTGTATGAGGAAGTCTGGAGTGGCAGAGTAGTACGTTCAAATCGTACAGCATAAGGTGTGCTTTAGGTGTGACAGGGGGATCAGCTCCCAAGCCCACTTCTCTTTGCAATAGTGATGGAAAGGTTGACAGATCAGTGTTATGTGATAAAACTGTCCCTACTGGGATAAAGGTAAATGTTTGTAAGACAGGCAGCAATGTGTATGACTGGTTAGCACGTACATCCCCCCAGTGCAGAGGACGTGAGATCGAGTCTGGGCTTCGACATTCCTGGGTGGAGTTTGCATGTAGTGTGTCCATGCGTGTACGTGTATGCTGTGCCGATCAGGAAGTAGCCAGCCAATCTCATTGCAGCGGGTCATGTTTCACTCAAATACGATTTGATTGAGTCGGCGCGCGCCGGCGCGCTCTTGTTGCTACGGGAGAGCCAGCGGAGGCAGGGCTCGACAGTGCGAGCATTTCACTCGCAAATGCGGGTAACTTTCAAGTGTGTGCTAGTGAACAAAAATGCCGCTCGTGCTGCACGAGTGCATTAATTTTCCCTCTGCACTATGTTTAAAATGTATATTCGAGGACTTCCGGTGGCGCGGTAGACAAGATGCCCGCGTAGTGACTGAGCTCCGGGTATCAGCCGCAAATTTGATAATAATTCAAGAGTCTTACTCGTCGAAACGAATTAATTTTGTTGCCATAATGAGTGGGGATAAAAACAAGAAGAAAGGTTATGGGCTACGACACAATGTTGAGCGAGAAACCGAAGGAGAAGCTGCGCCATGTGATAGCGTAGCGAATCAAGATGGAGCCCCGAAAGGCAACGAAACTCTGGATTCAATTTGCGAAGTGATGAGCGAGGTTATGACATCGGGGATGGCTTCGCTTCAAGCCGAACTCAAAAAAAGACCTTGCTGACTTCCGAGCATGTTTTCGAGAAAATATTAAAAAAACAAATGGAGGAGTTCACTGCGGAGGTAAACCGGAAGATAAACGAAGTGACAAATCGAGTCGAGGGGACGGCTAAACGTGTCGGAGAAGTGGAGAAAAGTTTAGCCGACATGGAGAAATGGGACATTGGTGTCAAAGAGACTCTCACCCAACTTCTTACTAACCAACGGGCTCTAAAGGAGAAAGTGGCGGATTTGGAAGGGCGCTCCCGGCGCAAGAATATCCGAATCTACGGTATACCCGAGGACGCTGAGGGTACATCCGCTGTGGCTTTATTGAAAATTTTCTCAAGTCGGAGCTGGGAGCCGAAAGTGACCCGGACTTGGGAATTGAACGCGCACATCGTGCTCTGGCCCCCAAGCCTCCATCGGGTGCCCGTTCCATGGTGGTTCGCTTCCTTCGGTTCTCAGTGAAAGAGCAGATTCTTCGAGACGCATGGAGGAAGAAGCTTCGGATTCAAAACAAACCAGTATATTTTGATCACGATTATGCTACGGAAGTACAGAGGAAACGGAAGCAATATATCCCCGTAAAGAAGGCGTTGAAAGACAAGGGCATACGTTTCCAAACCCCCCTAACGAAGATGCGAGTCTTTTTTGACACTGTACAACAACGCGAGGCACGCAGCGGAGGACCTGCGGAGACGAGGATTCGAGGTGGCCGAAATTGCCGGCGGATCAGAAGAGGAAAGCATCTCAGAGGAGACGCCGGCTCAACTTCTACCTTGGGAGTCAGCCAAGACCCAGCGTGCGGGAGGGATACAGCGGTTCCGGCGGCAAATTCGGGAGAAGCTGAGTGAGTACCGCAGAATGGGGCCCGAGCCCTCAGTGGTGGATGAATGAGACACATGATTGGAACTTCCCACTACTGGACAACTACTATACCGGCGATATGAGAAGGCTGATACCTGTGTATTAATGTTCACGCCACAGGACTTTTATTTATTTATTTTTTTTCTACAGAGGGCCCCCACTTTGTGGCAAGACCCCTCACAATTAGAAGCGACATGTTAGCTTCCCTGTTGGAAGTTCTGTTGTTTGTTTGTTTTTCTTAGTTTTTATTTCTTCTCCTTTTTGTTTGGCTTTGTTAGTCCGAGATGTTACAAGTGCAATGTTTCAAAGGTAAGAAAAATGCCTTATCAATATTATAACATTCTCTCTTTGAATGTAAATGAGTTGAATAATCCCATCAAGAGAAGTAAAATGATAGCTAAAGTAAAAAAGGAGAAAGTCAGTGTATTATTTTGGCAGGAAACTCATTTATCTGATGGTGAGCATGATAAATTAAAGACGATGGGCTTTAGAAACTCCTTCTTTTCATCATATAAAAATGGTAAAAAGAGGGGTTGTTGCTATACTGGTGGCAAATAATGTTAAATTTTAGTTTATATCTCAAATCAATGATAAGGAAGGTAGATATGTCTTCGTAAAAGGAAAAATTGACCAAAAAGAAGTGACTTTGCTCAATGTATATGCCCCCCCTAAAAGTGATATATTGTTTTTTAGAAGGGTTTTCGATCTGATTGCAACAGAAACATATGGGACTCTTATCTGTGCTGGAGATTTTAACATACTGTTGAACCCGCAATTGGATACATCTAATAGAAAAAGAGGAAAGAATTCAACTGAAAAAAAATTTAACAGGATGATGAAAGAACTGAGTTTGATTGATGTCTGGCGGGCCACACAGGGGTCCAACCCAGGGTACACGTTCTATTCTGCACGTCATGCAGCCTATTCTCGACTGGACTATTTTTTTGTGCTTAATAGGGATTTACATAGAATAAGAAATTGTAGAATAGGCCAGAGGGACCTCTCAGATCATACAGGCGTTTATCTGGCATTACATCTTGATAGCAAACAACGAAAAACTATGTGGAAACTCAACACTGGGATGCTTAATGACCACGCCTTTATACAGTCAATGGAAAACGACCTTGCCCTGTATATGAAGGACAATGATACAGGGGATGTAGGCTCAAATATCTTATGGGATGCAACCAAAGCTGTACTTAGGGGGAAGATAATAGCAAGGATGTCTGTACTGCGAAAGGCAAAAACTGAAAAATTTACTAAATTACAGGGAAAATTGAGAGATTTGGAGGAAGAAAATATTGTCGGAAAGAACCCCAAAGTGGTACTTTAAATTAGAAATGTCAAACAAGAAATAGATAAAATATTAAGTGAAGAGGTAGAGAAAAATATAAGATTTATAAAACAACGATACTATGAAGCGGGCCCTAGGGCAACTAGATTGTTAGCATGGAGACTCAAAAAACAACAGGCTGAAAATACAATTTATAGTATTAGAGATCCGGTAACAAATAAAACTAGAGCTGCAAGCAGCTATAAAGGGCCCTCGCAGCCCGGGCCACGTTGGGGTACTTGCACGTTGGGGGTACTTGCACGTTGGGGTACTTGCACGTTGGGGTACTCGCACGTTGGGGTACTCGCACATTGGGGTACTCGCACATTGGGGTACTGGCACATTAGGAGCAAAATTTCTTTGAACATGGCATGATAAACCTTTACATGTGGATTTTTTTTTGCCAGGTGTGATGTGTGTGTCAAGCTCAATGGGTTTTGGTGATTGTTAAGATCTGCAAAAATAAGCGTCTTTTTTTATTTTTTGGGAATGAGTTGACCTGATTGGTATTTTTTGCAAAAGTATATATACACATCATCGCGCGTACTCATTGCACGATGTTGCTTTTATTGTCCATAGAGGCTATCAAAAATAAATAAAACAAAATAAAAAAGTACATATGTTTGGATCGGTTTGATACCAGTGAACATCTTGAGTAGTGGAAAGTAAAAGAATATTCATAAATGACTTAGTTATAATACTTACAATGAGTTCACAAATTTTGTACAAAATACCGTAAGTGTTTTTTTTTTTTTTTTTTTTTTTATGCCTCAAGGACTAGGTGGCGCTGTATTTAAAACTGAATTTTGTCATAGAGATACCTTCAGGCCTTGACTAGAAATACACATGTCAAGTTTTTTTTTTTTTTTTAGCACGATACTGCTTTTAACGTCCATAGAGGCTATCAAAAATAAATAAAACTAAATAAAAAATACACATGTTTGGATAGATCTGATGCCAGTGAACATTTTGAGTGGTGGAAAGTAAAATAATATTCATAAATGACTTAGTTATCACACTGAGAATGAGTTTACAATTTTTGTAAAAATACCGTAAGTGGGTCTTAGAGATAGCTTAAGGCCTTGACGATAAACATACATGTCAAGTTTGGGATTTTTTGGAGCATGTACCGGGAAGTTATTAAGGATATCCTTTTTCAGTGCGAAACACAAATTTTGATGCCCCGCCCTCATCATATAGTATTTCGAAAAGTCAAGATTTTTTCCCCTGTCGTTGGCTCAGGTCTTGACATGGTCCAGGTCAAGTCTTAACTCAGTCGGATGAAACGTGTAGGAGAAGTGTGCAAAAGTATGCCCCCTGTAAATGTGGAAAAATCGTCAAAAATGGGACATTCAAAAATTCGTAGCTCACTTCCTGTTCATTTTAGCATATGGGTCCAAAAGACTTTTATGTAGGTCTTGGGCTCCCTCATACAACTAAAAAGTTTCGTAGATCTTGCTTAAACGTACAACCGGGGCTGCTTCATTAAAATTTTCTAGGGGGCGCTATTGAGTCATTTTTCTAATAATAGCACAATCCAGGATAAAATATCGCTCATTTTGCCAGGCCAGATGTGTGTGTCAAGTTTCATGCGTTTCTGTGCCGGTTTAGGCCCTCAAAATTGGCGTTTTCTTGGTGAACAGCGCTTAGCCACTCCCACAGCGATTTGCGAAAACTCACAAACTTCGTGTTGTGACATCATGAAGACTGAAACCCTCATCTGAGCAAATATGAGGTAGGTCCAGTTAATGTGGTTGGAGAAAAACATTGAAGAAAAATCGTAAGAAAAAAAATTACCAGTAGGTGGCGCTATCAGTAAGATGAAATATAAGTTCATTGATGTCTTAAGGGCTGGACTCTCATCAAATGTGTGAAATTTTGAGAAGATAGGATCATCTGGGTCAAGTTAAAGCAGCTTTTATTGTCACTAAAAATTACCAGACTTTGCGGCACCATAGCGGCCACGCCCTTTGGCGAAAAGTTACAATATTCGGTGTGGGGCATGATCAACATCTTAAGGCTTGTCTGACCAATTTTCAACTGGATCCCTTCAAAGAGCTTGGCACAGTAGCTAAAAACGTAAAGTATGACATTTATTGTTACCACTAGGTGGCGCTATATATATAACGGAATTTTGTCATATAGATGTTTTCAGGCCGTGACTATTACGTTGCCTGAGAAGTTTGAGATTTTTTGGAGCTTGTACATGGGAGTTATTCAGCATTTTGTCTTTCTGGACAATTGAAATTTTAAAGGCAATATTTGATGCCCCGCCCCCGTGATATAGTATTCCGAAAAGTCAAGATATTTTGCCCAGTTGTTGTCTCAGGTCTTGAGATGATACATGCCAAGTTTGAAGTCAATTGGATTAAAACTGTTTGCAAAGGGGGGAAAAGTATGACCACAGTGAATGTGCAAAAATGGGCCAAAATTGGACATTAAAAAATTCATAACTCACTTCCTGTACATTTTTGCTACATGGTCCCAATTGACTTTTTGTGCATCCCGGGGTGCTACAAGTGCCTGTCAATTTTCGTAGCTCTAGGTCAAACGTGCCGGGATTGGTTTGTATTTTTTTTTTGCTTGGGGGCGCTATAGAGTCTTGTTGTTATGACAACATCAGAATATCAAATTTTTCACCGGGCCCGAAGAGTGTGCAAATTTCGGTGTTTTCGTAAATGTTTAGGCCCTCAAAAATGTGATCGTTTGCGGAGAATGAAGAAGAAGAAGAAGAAGACGAAGAAGAAGAAGACGAAGAAGAAGACAAAGAAGAAGACGAAGACGAAGACGAAGACGAAGACGAAGACGAAGACGAAGAAGAAGAAGAAGAAGAAGAAGAAGAAGAAGGGCCCTAATGACGAATTGGAGGGAATACAAAGTGCATTTGAAACTTATTACAAATCTTTATATTCCCAGGCAAGCCAAAATGATGAATATCCAATTATTGAATTTCTTAATTCATTAGACTTACCTACATTAGGTACAGAAATTAAAAATAACCTTATATCCCCAATAACAAGGGATGAAATAAATGATGCTATTTCAAATTTAAATTCATCCAAATCATGTGGGTTGGATGGTTTCCCCCCGGCATGGTATAAGTTAATGAGAGAACAGCTGCTTCCTCTGCTGGAGCCTTGTTTTATTTTAATTATGCCTTAAAGGGGGCCCCATCCCTCCCTCTTGGAGAGAGGCTTTCATATCAGTGATTCCAAAAGAGGGAAAGGACAAAATGGAATGTAAAGGTTATAGACCGATTAGCGTCCTGAATATTGACTATAAATTGTATGCTACCATTTTAGCAAAAAGACTGCAAAAAGCGATGCCATGGTTAATAGATGAGGATCAAACTGGATTTATAAAAAAAACAGGCAAACTCTGTCACACACTACATCAGACGACCTAATCCAAAGTAGTGTTGAAGGGCCAGATTTGACGGCTCATGATGCTAGGCAGGCTATTAAGCTTTGTTTTTCCAAAGGGGAAGAGGGTTTGGAGGCCTCGCAATTAGAGCTGGCCCATCAGCCCTTTTTTCAATGTCTTCTTTTAAAGTAATATAAAATAATTGACCTCTTTTGTTGCAGACAAATCTTGTTACAGTAAAATATTTTGCAGTTATATGTTGAGTCGCTGTCAATCTTTACGTCATCAAATCATGCTACGCAAATTGAGAGAACTATACATCAGCAAATACGGTCAATGCTGTATCCCCCCCCTAAAAAGGGTGCGACTAAAATCTGTGCGGTGCGACCAACTGAAAAAGTTGGTAGCACCAGTGCTACCAGTGCAAAAGTTAGTGTAGAGCCCTGATGTAATCGTAGTCGGGGAAGAAATGGGGGCAGTAGGTGTCAGAGCAGGATGGAAAAGATAAGACTACAATGTTAAAAGATGAGACACTATAGCGACTTGGAATGGGATAAGCCAAAAGGTAAAGAAGAAATGTCAATTCTGCCTCTTACTACAGAACAGCAATTTGTGCAAAAAATAAAACACTGACCATCTGAACATCTTAATTCAAACATTAAGAAAAGGGCAAATTCACTTCAACTGTGAAGCTCATTACTCATTATCATCTAAGAATAAAATAAGATTATTCCACATGATATAAGAGACAACTGAATGACACCACAAATGTGGAGAAAAGAAAGTAGACCATGAATGTGCATTATAAAATGATGTGAGCCCCATATATGTCACTGTTGTTTGCTTTTTTTTTTGCCTCTGCTTTTGTTTTTTAGTTTGTATGAAGATGACCCCATGTACATGTGATATTGTAAATTGTAAAAGATTTCAATAAAGATTAAAGTGAAAAAAAAGATTATTCCACATGACCATCAAATAAATGAAATTACTCACATTGCATTGTCAAGTTTCATTTTGAGCAGGTCAGTATAAAATGTTTCATCCTGGCCGTTACCAATTTCTGATGTAGTTGCATGACTCCCTTTGGTCTTCAGTAATACCTACACAAAACAAACACACATTATTGTTTAATATTTCATCATAATAGTTTACAATTTATTCCCCATTTCATGGATGATAGGGAATAAATAAGTGGTCTGCACACATTTATTTCGATTGTCATTCAAATTAGATGACATCGTCACCAATGGAGGAACATCATCCCAAAACAAGGCTGCGTGTAATTCAAAATGTTTTGTAACCCTCCTGAATAACTGTTGTTCTACCCGTGAAAGAGGTCAATAAAAATGTTCTAAGACGTATATAGAGGTCTTTACTGACACCCTTGACCGCTGAACTTCGTTGAATGCATGGTTCTGAAACAGAGAGCTACTTCTTGAGTATTGAATTGAATGGCTACCAGTTTACATTTAATGATATTCACTGACCATATATAGTTCACCACAAAAAAATAAACAGATGAATCAACATTTTATCATGATCTGTCAGGCTTCACATTTTCAAATGATTATTTCCTACAACTCTCCTGGAAAATTCCGAGGTCCTATCACTGGTGAGATAAAATATAAATAGACATAATGCTCCATCTTATGATAGGGATCATTGATTGCATATAGATTTTTTTTTAAATATAAACTTGCTGATCGGCGATCGTGATTGGCCCCAAATATCCTGACCTTGTAAAGCTAAAAAGCTGTCAACCTATTAGGGCTGGGAAAAAAAAGTCAACCAAGTCGACGAGGTCGACTTTAAAAATAGGTCGGCTGGGAAAATTGAAGTCGACGCTCCGCCCTGAACCATGTTTGCGCCGTCGCCGTCCATGTTTCACGCGGACCTTTTATGCCGCCGCGCAGAGTTGTGTCTTGGGCCAGGTGAAACATCACACTACAAATCTTGACACTGGCCAGACCCCGCCTGATCGTCCCGTGCTGCCACCAAGAGCACGGTCCATCGGCACTGGTGTTAGAAAAGGTAGCAGGGACTGTCTTTGGAATGGAGCGCGGTAACATTTTCGTTTCCCGGCTCTATACACTGTACAGAGTGTAACATATGATTTAGTAGTCAACAGAAGCGGACACGTCAATTAATTTAGAGTGTCCATTATTCGTCAAAACAACAAAATCCATTCCTGGTACGTTTGACCTATGCCTATAAAAAGTGGGAGGCACGTGTAGTAGCCCAAGAAGTACACAAAAGTTCATTGAAGCTAAAATGAACAGGAAGTAAGCTCGGATTTTTTTGAATGTCCAATTTTAGCCCATTTTCTTCATACATTTGTACATACAAAAATAAATCAAAGAATTAAACAATTTCCTTTCAGCAGTAGGTGGCACTACCACTATGATTCAAAATAAATGTGTAGATATCTTCATGCCTGGAGTCTCATCAATTATGTGATATTTTGACAAGATCGATGATATGGGTCGTTATAACAGCTTTTGTCGTCACGGCAAATAAGAATTGTGTCACAGACATTGGCAAGCCCTTTCCCGAAAAGTCACAACAATAGATATTTTAAGCATGATCAATGTCTTTAGGCTTTTCTTACAAACTTTTAGTTGGATCTGTTCAATGTGCTCGACATAGTAAATTAAAATATAAAAGATGACATTTCTTGTCTCCATTCGGCGGTGTTATATGTATTCAAAAATTCAATTGTGGCCTTGAATGAAACCTAAGTTTCAAGGGGGTTAGGGTGACATTGCATACACTAGTTGATCAACACTCACTTCAACCTTCTCCAAAGTCTGCAGTTTGGTCATCAAATGTTGGATCTCGTCATTCTTCTCTGACAACAAAGACTGAAGTCTGTCCAGCTGAGAAGAGTCAGCCCTTGAACATCGGAGCTGCATCAGAGTGGCAATTTGGACCTATAAACAACACAGGAATATATTACAGATATGCTTAGGACCTATTGTGATATTTCATCACACAAATGGATTGAATGACATTAGAGTCTTCACAAATCCATTTGATCACCTACCAATAAAGTGGTGACTAGGGCCCGACCGATATGCATTTTTTGAAGCCGATGCCGAGAGTGATTATTGGCGGAAAAAAATACCGATTATCGATTAATCTGCCGATTATTTAAAAATATATATAATGCATAATAACCCCTTCCCCAATTCCTTTTTCAGTGGATGCCGCTTCTGTCCAAACTTTTGCGAATCAGATTCTCTGCTTTGAATGACAAGTCCATTTCAAAAACGTTTATGAAGTAGACAAGGTTATTGTATAGATTTAGGTGTCAATAATAAAACCATTCCTACTTATTTACAACTGCTGTAAAGCATTGACATTTTCTTTTATATATTTTTATCTTGTGTTATTGTGGGAATGCTTTCCCACATATTTTATTCATATTCATTGTTGTTATTATTATTAGGGCCCGAGGAGCGACCGCTGCGAGGTCCCTATTGTTTTTGTAAAAATTATTATTAGGGCCCGAGCAGCGACCGCTGCGAGGTCCCTATTGTTTTTCGTTCGAATTATTATTATTATTAGGGCCCGAGCAGCGACCGCTGCGAGGTCCCTATTGTTTTTGTAAAAATTATTATTTTTATTATTATTATTAGGGCCCGAGCAGCGACCGCTGCGAGGTCCCTATTGTTTTTGTAAAAATTATTATTATTATTATTATTATTAGGGCCCGAGCAGCGACCGCTGCGAGGTCCCTATTGTTTTTGTAAAAATTATTATTAGGGCCCGAGCAGCGACCGCTGCGAGGTCCCTATTGTTTTTGTAAAAATTATTATTATTATTATTATTATTATTATTATTATTATTAGGGCCCGAGCAGCGACCGCTGCGAGGTCCCTATTGTTTTTGTAAAAATTATTATTATTATTAGGGCCCGAGCAGCGACCGCTGCGAGGTCCCTATTGTTTTTGTAAAAATTATTATTATTATTATTATTATTATTATTATTATTATTATTATTATTATTCTTCTTCTTCTTTATTCTCCGCAAACGATCGCGATTTTGGGTACCTAAACATTCACGAAAACTCACCGAACTTTGCACACTCCTCAGGCCCGGCGAAAAATTTGATATTATTAAGTCGTCATAACAATGCGACTCGATAGCGCCCCCTAGCGTAGAAAAATAAAAACCAAGCCCGGCACGTTTGAGCAAGAGCAACAAAAATTGGCAGGCACGTGTAGCACCCCGAGACGCACAAAAAAGTCTATTGGGACCATGTAGCTAAAATGTACAGGAAGTGAGCTATGAATTTTTTTATGTCCAATTTTGGCCTATTTTGGCACATTCACTGTGGTCATGCTTTTTCCCCCTTTGCAAACATTTTTCATCTAATTGACTTCAAACTTGGCATTTATCATCTCAAGACCTGAGAGAACAACTGGGCAAAACATCTTGCCTTTTTGAAATACTATATGACGGGGGCGGGGCATCAAATATTGCCTTTAAAATTTCATTTGTCCAGAAAGAGCAAATGCTTAATAACTCCCATGTTCAAGCTCCAAAAAATCTCAAACTTCTCAGGCAACGTAATAGTCACGGCCTGAAAACATCTATATGATAAAATTCAGTTATACATATAGCGCCACCTAGTGGTTACAATAAATGTCATACTTTACGTTTTTAGCTACTGTGCTGAGCTTGTTGAAGGGATCCATTTGAAAATTGGTCAGAAAAGCCTTAAGATGTTGATCATGCCCCACACCGAATATTGTAACTTTTCGCCAAAGGGCGTGGCCGCTACGGTGACGCAAAGTCTGAAGATTTTTCGTGAAAATAAAAGCTGCATTAACTTGACCGAGATGATCCTATCTTCTCAAAATTTCACACATTTGATGAGAGTCCAGCCCTAAAGACATCTACTGACTTATATTTCATCTAACTGATAGCGCCACCTAGTGGCAATTTTTTTTCTCACGAATTTTCTTCTACGTTTTTCTCCAAACACGTTAACTGGACCTACCTCATATTTACTCAGATGAGGGTTTCGGCCTTCATGATGTCACAACACGAAGTTTGTGAGTTTTCGCGAATTGCTGTGGGTGTGGCTAAGCGCTGTTCGCCACGAAAACAACGCCAGTTTTGAGGGTCTAAACATGCACAGAAACTCATGAAACTTGGCACACACATCTGGCCTGGTAAAATGAGCAATATTTTATCATTGATTGTGCTATTTTTACAAAAATGACTCAATAGCGCCCCCTAGAAGTTTTTAACGAAGCAGCCCCGGTTGTACGTTTAAGCAAGAACGACGAATATTTTTAGGTGTATGAGGGAGCCCAAGACCTACAAAAAAGTCTCTTGGACCCATGTGCTAAAATGAACAGGAAGTGAGCTACGAATTTTTGAATGTCCCATTTTTGACGATTTTTGCACATTCACAGGGGGCAGACTTTTGCCCACTTCTCCTACACGTTTCATCCGACTGAGTTAAGACTTGGCCTGGACCATGTCAAGACCTGAGCCAACGACAGGGGGAAAAATCTTGACTTTTCGAAATACTATATGATGAGGGCGGGGCATCAAAATTTGTGTTTCACAATGAAAAAGGATATGCTTGATAACTCCCCGGTACATGCTCCAAAAAATCCCAAACTTGACATGTATGTTTATCGTCAAGGCCTGAAGTTATCTCTATGACAACATTCAGTTATAAATACAGCGCCACCTAGCCCTTGAGGCTTATATAAAAAAAAATAAAAAATACCCCACATACGGTATTTTGTACAAAAAATGTACACTTATTCTAAGTGTGATAACTAAGTCATTTATGAATATTCTTTTAGTTTCCACCACTCAAATTGTTCACTAGCTTCACACCGATCCAAACGTATGTACGTTTCCATTTTGTTTTATTCATTTTTGATTGCCCCTTTGGACAATAAAAGTAACATTGTGCAATGAGTACAACGAGCGATGATGTGTATATACACTTTTACAAAAAAATACCAATCAGGGCAACTCATTGCCTAAAAATAAAAAAGGACGCTGATTTTTGCAGGTCTTAACAATCACCAAAACCCGTTGAGCTTGATACACACACTGGCAAAAAAATATTCTACATGTAAACGTTTATTATGCCATTTTCAAAGAAATTTTGCTTCCAATATGCCAGTACCCCAATGTGCCAGTACCCCAACGTGCAAGCACCCCAACGTGCAAGGACCCCAACGTGGCCCGGGCTGCGAGGGCCCTTTATAGCTGCTCGCAGCTCTAGTTATTATTATTCTTCTTCTTCTTCTTCTTCTTCTTCTTTATTCTCCGCAAACGATCGCGATTTTGGGTACCTAAACATTCACGAAAACTCACCGAACTTTGCACACTCCTCAGGCCCGGCGAAAAATTTGATATTATTAAGTCGTCATAACAATGCGACTCGATAGCGCCCCCTAGCGTAGAAAAATAAAAACCAAGCCCTGCACGTTTGAGCTAGAGCAACAAAAATTGGCAGGCACGTGTAGCACCCCGAGACGCACAAAAAAGTCTATTGGGACCATGTAGCTAAAATGTACAGGAAGTGAGCTATGAATTTTTTAATGTCCAATTTTGGCCTATTTTGGCACATTCACTGTGGTCATGCTTTTTCCCCCTTTGCAAACATTTTTCATCCAATTGACTTCAAACTTGGCATTTATCATCTCAAGACCTGAGAGAACAACTGGGCAAAACATCTTGCCTTTTTGAAATACTATATGACGGGGGCGGGGCATCAAATATTGCCTTTAAAATTTCATTTGTCCAGAAAGAGCAAATGCTTAATAACTCGCATGTTCAAGCTCCAAAAAATCTCAAACTTCTCAGGCAACGTAATAGTCACGGCCTGAAAACATCTATATGATAAAATTCAGTGATACATATAGCGCCACCTAGTGGTTACAATAAATGTCATACTTTACGTTTTTAGCTACTGTTCTGAGCTTGTTGAAGGGATCCATTTGAAAATTGGTCAGAAAAGCCTTAAGATGTTGATCATGCCCCACACCGAATATTGTAACTTTTCGCCAAAGGGCGTGGCCGCTACGGTGACGCAAAGTCTGAAGATTTTTCGTGAAAATAAAAGCTGCATTAACTTGACCGAGATGATCCTATCTTCTCAAAATTTCACACATTTGATGAGAGTCCAGCCCTAAAGACATCTACTGACTTATATTTCATCTAACTGATAGCGCCACCTAGTGGCAATTTTTTTTCTTACGAATTTTCTTCTACGTTTTTCTCCAAACACGTTAACTGGACCTACCTCATAATTGCTCAGATGAGGGTTTCGGCCTTCATGATGTCACAACACGAAGTTTGTGAGTTTTCGCGAATTGCTGTAGGCGTGGCTAAGCGCTGTTCGCCAAGAAAACAACGCCAGTTTCGAGGGTCTAAACATGCACAGAAACTCCTGAAACTTGGCACACACATCTGGCCTGGTAAAATGAGCAATATTTTATTGTTGATTGTGCTATTTTTACAAAAATTACTCAATAGCGCCCCCTAGAAGTTTTTAACAAAGCAGCCCCGGTTGTACGTTTAAGCAAGAACGACGAATATTTTTAGGTGTATGAGGGAGCCCAAGTCCTACAAAAAAGTCTCTTGTACCCATATGCTAAAATGAACAGGAAGTGAGCTACGAATTTTTGAATGTCCCATTTTTGACGATTTTTGCATATTCACAGGGGGCAGACTTTTGCCCACTTCTCCTACAGGTTTCATCCGACTGAGTTAAGACTTGGCCTGGACCATGTCAAGACCTGAGCCAACGACAGGGGGAAAAATTTTGACTTTTCGAAATACTATATGATGAGGGCGGGGCATCAAAATTTGTGTTTCGCAATGAAAAAGGATATGCTTGATAACTCCCCGGTACATGCTCCAAAAAATCCCAAACTTGACATGTATGTTTATCGTCAAGGCCTGAAGTTATCTCTATGACAACATTCAGTTATATATGCAGCGCCACCTAGCCCTTGAGGCATGAAAAAAAAATACCCCACATACGGTATTTTGTACAAAAAATGTAAACTCATTCTAATTGTGATAACGAAGTTTTTTATGAATATTCTTTTAGTTTCCACCACTCAAAATGTTCACTGGCATCAGACTTATCCAAACATATATATTTTTTTATTTATTTTTGATAGCCTCTATGGACATTAAAAGCAATATCGTGAATGAAGGATATGCTTAATAACTCCACGGTACATGCTCCAAAAAAAATCCCACACTTGACATGTATGCTTATAATCAAGGCCTGAAGGTATCTCTATGACAACATTCAGTTATAAATACAGCGCCACCTAGCCGTTGAGGCTTATATAAAAAAAATTAAAAAAATACCCCACATACGGTATTTTGTACAAAAAATGTACACTCATTCTAAGTGTGATAACTAAGTCATTTATGAATATTCTTTTAGTTTCCACCACTCAAATTGTTCACTGGCTTCACACCGATCCAAACGTATGTACGTTTCCATTTTGTTTTATTCATTTTTGATTGCCCCTTTGGACAATAAAAGTAAACATTGTGCAATGAGTACAACGAGCGATGATGTGTATATACACTTTTACAAAAAAATACCAATCAGGGCAACTCATTGCCTAAAAATAAATAAGGACGCTGATTTTTGCAGGTCTTAACAATCACCAAAATCCGTTGAGCTTGACAGACACTGGCAAAAAATATATTCTACATGTAAACGTTTATTATGCCATTTTCAAAGAAATTTTGCTTCCAATATGCCAGTACCCCAACGTGCCAGTACCCGAACGTGCAAGTACCCCAACGTGCAAGGACCCCAACGTGGCCCGGGCTGCGAGGGCCCTTTATAGCTGCTCGCAGCTCTAGTTTTTATTCTTCTTCTTCTTCTTCTTCTTCTTCTTTATTCTCCGCAAACAATCGCAATTTTGGGTACCTAAATATTCACGAAAACTCAGCGAACTTTGCACACTCCTCAGGCCCGGCGAAAAATTTGATATTATGAAGTCGTTATAACAATGCGACTCGATAGCGCCCCCTAGCGTAGAAAAATAAAAACCAAGCCCGGCACGTTTGAGCTAGAGCAACAAAAATTGGCAGGCACGTGTAGTACCCCGAGACGCACAAAAAAGTCTCTTGGGACCATGTAGCTAAAATGTACAGGAAGTGAGCTATGAATTTTTTTATGTCCAATTTTGGCCTATTTTGGCACATTCACTGTGGTCATGCTTTTTCCCCCTTTGCAAACATTTTTCATCCAATTGACTTCAAACTTGGCATTTATCATCTCAAGACCTGAGAGAACAACTGGGCAAAACATCTTGCCTTTTTGAAATACTATATGACGGGGGCGGGGCATCAAATATTGCCTTTAAAATTTCATTTGTCGAGAAAGAGCAAATGCTTAATAACTCCCATGTTCAAGCTCCAAAAAATCTCAAACTTCTCAGGCAACGTAATAGTCACGGCCTGAAAACATCTATATGATAAAATTCAGTTATACATATAGCGCCACCTAGTGGTTACAATAAATGTCATACTTTACGTTTTTAGCTACTGTGCTGAGCTTGTTGAAGGGATCCATTTGAAAATTGGTCAGAAAAGGCTTAAGATGTTGATCATGCCCCACACCGAATATTGTAACTTTTCGCCAAAGGGCGTGGCCGCTACGGTGACGCAAAGTCTGAAGATTTTTCGTGAAAATAAAAGCTGCATTAACTTGACCGAGATGATCCTATCTTCTCAAAATTTCACACATTTGATGAGAGTCCAGCCCTAAAGACATCTACTGACTTATATTTCATCTAACTGATAGCGCCACCTAGTGGCAATTTTTTTTATTACGAATTTTCTTCTACGTTTTTCTCCAAACACGTTAACTGGACCTACCTCATATTTGCTCAGATGAGGGTTTCGGCCTTCATGATGTCACAACACGAAGTTTGTGAGTTTTCGCGAATTGCTGTGGGTGTGGCTAAGCGCTGTTCGCCAAGAAAACAACGCCAGTTTTGAGGGTCTAAACATGCACAGAAACTCATGAAACTTGGCACACACATCTGGCCTGGTAAAATTAGCAATATTTTATTGTTGATTGTGCTATTTTTACAAAAATGACTCAATAGCGCCCCCTAGAAGTTTTTAACGAAGCAGCCCCGGTTGTACGTTTAAGCAAGAACGACGAATATTTTTAGGTGTATGAGGGAGCCCAAGACCTACAAAAAAGTCTCTTGGACCCATATGCTAAAATGAACAGGAAGTGAGCTACGAATTTTTGAATGTCCCATTTTTGACAATTTTTGCACATTCACAGGGCGCAGACTTTTGCCCACTTCTCCTACACGTTTCATCTGACTGAGTTAAGACTTGACCTGGACCATGTCAAGACCTGAGCCAACGACAGGGGGAAAAATCTTGACCTTTCGAAATACTATATGATGAAGGCGGGGCATCAAAATTTGTGTTTCGCACTGAAAAAGGATATGCTTAATAACTCCCCGGTACATGCTCCAAAAAATCCCAAACTTGACATGTATGTTTATCGTCAAGGCCTGAAGCTATCTCTATGACAACATTCAGTTATATATGCAGCGCCACCTAGCCCTTGAGGCATAAAAAAAAAATACCCCACATACGGTATTTTGTACAAAAAATGTAAACTCATTCTAAGTGTGATAACTAAGTCATTTATGAATATTCTTTTAGTTTCCACCACTCAAAATGTTCACTGGCATCAGACTTATCCAAACATATATATATTTTTATTTATTTTTGATAGCCTCTGTGGACATTAAAAGCAATATCGTGAATGAAGGATATGCTTAATAACTCCACGGTACATGCTCCAAAAAAAATCCCACACTTGACATGTATGCTTATAATCAAGGCCTGAAGGTATCTCGATGACAACATTCAGTTATAAATACAGCGCCACCTAGCCCTTGAGGCTTATATAAAAAAAAAAAAAAACACATACGGTATTTTGTACAAAAAAATTTAAACTCATTCTAAGTGTGATGACTAAGTCATTTCTGAATATTCTTTTAGTTTCCACCACTCAAATTGTTCACTGGCTTCACACCGATCCAAACGTATGTACGTTTCCATTTTGTTTTATTCATTTTTGATTGCCCCTTTGGACAATAAAAGTAACATTGTGCAATGAGTACAACGAGCGATGATGTATATATACACTTTTACAAAAAATACCAATCAGGGCAACTCATTGCCTAAAAATAAAAAAGGACGCTGATTTTTGCAGGTCTTAACAATCACCAAAACCCGTTGAGCTTGACACACACTGGCAAAAAAAATATTCTACATGTAAACGTTTATTATGCCATTTTCAAAGAAATTTTGCTTCCAATATGCCAGTACCCCAACGTGCCAGTACCCTAACGTGCAAGTACCCCAACGTGCAAGGACTCCAACGTGGCCCGGGCTGCGAGGGCCCTTTATAGCTGCTCGCAGCTCTAGTTATTATTCTTCTTCTTCTTCTTCTTCTTCTTCTTCTTTATTCTCCGCAAACGATCGCGATTTTGGGTACCTAAACATTCACGAAAACTCACCGAACTTTGCACACTCCTCAGGCCCGGCGAAAAATTTGATATTATTAAGTCGTCATAACAATGCGACTCGATAGCGCCCCCTAGCGTAGAAAAATAAAAACCAAGCCCGGCACGTTTGAGCTAGTGCAACAAAAATCGGCAGGCACGTGTAGCACCCCGAGACGCACAAAAAAGTCTATTGGGACCATGTAGCTAAAATGTACAGGAAGTGAGCTATGAATTTTTTAATGTCCAATTTTGGCCTATTTTGGCACATTCACTGTGGTCATGCTTTTTCCCCCTTTGCAAACATTTTTCATCCAATTGACTTCAAACTTGGCATTTATCATCTCAAGACCTGAGAGAACAACTGGGCAAAACATCTTGCCTTTTTGAAATACTATATGACGGGGGCGGGGCATCAAATATTGCCTTTAAAATTTCATTTGTCCAGAAAGAGCAAATGCTTAATAACTCCCATGTTCAAGCTCCAAAAAATCTCAAACTTCTCAGGCAACGTAATAGTCACGGCCTGAAAACATCTATATGATAAAATTCAGTTATACATATAGCGCCACCTAGTGGTTACAATAAATGTCATACTTTACGTTTTTAGCTACTGTGCTGAGCTTGTTGAAGGGATCCATTTGAAAATTGGTCAGAAAAGCCTTAAGATGTTGATCATGCCCCACACCGAATATTGTAACTTTTCGCCAAAGGGCGTGGCCGCTACGGTGACGCAAAGTCTGAAGATTTTTCGTGAAAATAAAAGCTGCATTAACTTGACCGAGATGATCCTATCTTCTCAAAATTTCACACATTTGATGAGAGTCCAGCCCTAAAGACATCTACTGACTTATATTTCATCTAACTGATAGCGCCACCTAGTGGCAATTTTTTTTCTTACGAATTTTCTTCTACGTTTTTCTCCAAACACGTTAACTGGACCTACCTCATATTTGCTCAGATGAGGGTTTCGGCCTTCATGATGTCACAACACGAAGTTTGTGAGTTTTCGCGAATTGCTGTGGGTGTGGCTAAGCGCTGTTCGCCAAGAAAACAACGCCAGTTTTGAGGGTCTAAACATGCACAGAAACTCATGAAACTTGGCACACACATCTGGCCTGGTACAATGAGCAATATTTTATTGTTGATTGTGCTATTTTTACAAAAATGACTCAATAGCGCCCCCGAGAAGTTTTTAACGAAGCAGCCCCGGTTGTACGTTTAAGCAAGAACGACGAATATTTTTAGGTGTATGAGGGAGCCCAAGACCTACAAAAAAGTCTCTTGGACCCATATGCTAAAATGAACAGGAAGTTAGCTACGAATTTTTGAATGTCCCATTTTTGACAATTTTTGCACATTCACAGGGGGCAGACTTTTGCCCACTTCTCCTACACGTTTCATCTGACTGAGTTAAGACTTGACCTGGACCATGTCAAGACCTGAGCCAACGACAGGGGGAAAAATCTTGACCTTTCGAAATACTATATGATGAAGGCGGGGCATCAAAATTTGTGTTTCGCACTGAAAAAGGATATGCTTAATAACTCCCCGGTACATGCTCCAAAAAATCCCAAACTTGACATGTATGTTAATCGTCAAGGCCTGAAGCTATCTCTATGACAACATTCAGTTATATATGCAGCGCCACCTAGCCCTTGAGGCATAAAAAAAAAATACCCCACATACGGTATTTTGTACAAAAAATGTAAACTCATTCTAAGTGTGATAACTAAGTCATTTATGAATATTCTTTTAGTTTCCACCACTCAAAATGTTCACTGGCATCAGACTTATCCAAACATATATATATTTTTATTTATTTTTGATAGCCTCTGTGGACATTAAAAGCAATATCGTGAATGAAGGATATGCTTAATAACTCCACGGTACATGCTCCAAAAAAAATCCCACACTTGACATGTATGCTTATAATCAAGGCCTGAAGGTATCTCGATGACAACATTCAGTTATAAATACAGCGCCACCTAGCCCTTGAGGCTTATATAAAATTAAAAAAAAATACCCCACATACGGTATTTTGTACAAAAAATGTACACTCATTCTAAGTGTGATAACTAAGTCATTTATGAATATTCTTTTAGTTTCCACCACTCAAATTGTTCACTGGCTTCACACCGATCCAAACGTATGTACGTTTCCATTTTGTTTTATTCATTTTTGATTGCCCCTTTGGACAATAAAAGTAACATTGTGCAATGAGTGCAACGAGCGATGATGTGTATATACACTTTTACAAAAAATACCAATCAGGGCAACTCATTGCCTAAAAATAAAAAAGGACGCTGATTTTTGCAGGTCTTAACAATCACCAAAACCCGTTGAGCTTGACACACACACTGGCAAAAAAATATTCTACATGTAAAGGTTTATTATGCCATTTTCAAAGAAATTTTGCTTCCAATATGCCAGTACCCCAACGTGCCAGTACCCCAACGTGCAAGGACCCCAACGTGGCCCGGGCTGCGAGGGCCCTTTATAGCTGCTCGCAGCTCTAGTTAGGGCCCGAGCAGCGACCGCTGCGAGGTCCCTATTGTTTTTCGTTCGAATTATTATTATTAGGGCCCGAGCAGCGACCGCTGCGAGGTCCCTATTGTTTTTGTAAAAATTATTAGGGCCCGAGCAGCGACCGCTGCGAGGTCCCTCTTGTTTTTGTAAGAAGTATTCTTCTTCTTCTTTATTCTCCGAAAACGATCGCATTTTTGAGGACCTAAACATTTACGAAAACTCACCAAACTTTGCAATCTCTTCGGGCCCGGCGAAAAATTTGATATTATGTTGTTGTCATAACAACGCAACTCTATAGCGCCCCCTAGCGTAGAAAAATAAAAACCAATCCCGGCCCGTTTGACCTAGAGCTACGAAAATTGGCAGGCACGTGTAGCACCCCGAGATGCACAAAAAAGTCAGTGGAAGCCATTTCCTAAAATGTACAGGAAGTGAGCTATGAATTTTTGAGTGTCCAATTTTGGCCCATTTTGGCACATTCACTGTAGTCATACTTTTTCCCCCTTTGCAAACAGTTTTAATCCGATTGACTTCAAACTTGGCATGTATCATCTCAAGACCTGAGACAACAACTGGGCAAAATATCTTGACTTTTCGGAACACTATATGACGGGGGCGGGGCATCAAATATTGCCTTTAAAATTTCATTTGTCCAGAAAGACAAAATGCTGAATAACTCCCATGTGCAAGCTCCAAAAAATCTCAAACTTCTCATGCAACTTAATACTCAAGGCCTGAAAACATCTATATGATAAAATTCTGTTCTATATGTAGCGCCACCTAGTGGTGACATTAAATGTCATACTTTATGTTTTTAGCTACTGTGCCAAGCTCGTTGAAGGGATCCAATTAAAAATTGGTCAGAAAAGTCTTAACATGTTGATCATGCCCCACACCGAATATTGTAACTTTTCGCCAAAGGGCGTGGCCGCTACGGTGACGCAAAGTCTGAAGATTCTTCGTGACAATAAAAGCTGCATTAACTTGACCCAGATGATCCTATCTTCTCAAAATTTCACAAAATTGATGACAGTCCAGCCCTTAACTCATCTACAAACTTATATTTCATCTTACTGATAGCGCCACCTACTGGCGATTTTTTTTCTTAGGATTTTTCTTCAACGTTTTTTTCCAACCACGTTAACTGGACCTACCTCATATTTGCACAGATGAGGGTTTCCGCCTTCATGATGTCACAACATGAAGTTTGTGAGTTTTCGTGAATCGCTGTGGGCGTGGCTAAGCGCTGTTCGCCAAGAAAACAACGCCGGTTTTGAGGGTCTAAACATGCACAGAAACTCATGAAACTTGGCGCACACATCTCGCCTGGCAAAATGAGCAATATTTTATCGTAGAATGTTCTATTTTTCAAAAAATGACTCAATAGCGCCCCCTAGAAATTTTTAACGAAGCAGCCCCGCTTGTACGTTTAAGCAAGATCTTTGGAAATTTTTAGGTGTATGAGGGAGCACAAGACCTACAAAAAAGTCTCTTGAACCCATATGCTAAAATGAACAGGAAGTGAGCTACGAATTTTTGAATGTCCCATATTTTAAGATTTTAGCACATTTACAGGGGGCAGACTTTTGCCCACTTCTCCTACACGTTTCATCCGACTGACTTCAGACTTGACCTGGACCATGTCAAGACCTGAGCCAACGACAGGGGGAAAAAATTTTGACTTTTCAAAATACTATATGATGAGGGCGGGGCATCAAAATTTGTGTTTCGCACTGAAAAAGGATATGCTTAATAACTCCCCGGTACATGCTCCAAAAAATCCCAGACTTGACATGTATGCTCATAGTCAAGGCCTGAAGCTATTTCTATGACAACATTAAGTTATATATGGTGCGCCACCTAGCCCTTGAGGCATGAAAAAAAAATACCCCACTTACGGTATTTTTACAAAAATTGTAAACTCATTCTAAGTGTGATAACTAAGTTATTTATGAATATTCTTTTACTTTCCACCATTCAAAATGTTCACTGGCATCAGACCTATCCAAACATACGTATTTTTTTATTTAGTTTTATTTATTTTTGATAGCCTCTATAAACAATAACAGCAACATTGTGCAATGAGTACGAGCGATGATGTGTATATATACTTTTACAAAAAATACAAATCAGGGCAAATCATTCCCTAAAAATAAAAAAGTACACTGATTTTTTTCAGATCTTAACATTCATCAAAACCCATTGAGCTTGACAAACTCATCACACCTGGAAAAAGAAAAATCCACATGTAAAGGTTTATTATGCCATTTTCAAAGAAACTCTGCTCCCAATGTGCCAGTACCCCAACGTGCCAGTTCCCCAACGTGCAAGTACCCCAACGTGGCCCGGGCTGCGAGGGCCCTTTATAGCTGCTTGCAGCTCTAGTTATTATTATTATTATTATTATTATTCTTTATTCTCCGCAAACAATCGCGATTTTGGGTACCTAAATATTCACGAAAACTCACCAAACTTTGCACACTCCTCAGGTCCGGCGAAAAATTTGATATTATGAAGTCGTTATAACAACGCGGCTCTATAGCGCCCCCTAGCGTAGAAAAATAAAAACCAAGCCCGACACGTTTGAGCTAGAGCAACGAAAATTGGCAGGCACGTGTAGCACCCCGAGACGCACAAAAAAGTCTATTGGGACCATGTAGCTAAAATGTACAGGAAGTGAGCTATGAATTTTTTAATGTCCAATTTTGGCCTATTTTGGCACATTCACTGTGGTCATGCTTTTTCCCCCTTTGCAAACATTTTTCATCCAATTGACTTCAAACTTGGCATTTATCATCTCAAGACCTAAGAGAACAGCTGGGCAAAACATCTTGCCTTTTCGAAATACTATACGACGGGGGCGGAGCATCAAATATTGCCTTTAAAATTTCATTTGTCCAGAAAGAGCAAATGCTTAATAACTCCCATGTTCAAGCTCCAAAAAATCTCAAACTTCTCAGGCAACGTAATAGTCACAGCCTGAAAACATCTATATGACAAAATTCAGTTATACATATAGCGCCACCTAGTGGTTACAATAAATGTCATACTTTACGTTTTTAGCTACTGTGCTGAGCTTGTTGAAGGGATCCATTTGAAAATTGGTCAGAAAAGCCTTAAGATGTTGATCATGCCCCACACCGAATATTGTAACTTTTCATCAAAGGGCGTGGCCGCTACGGTGACGCAAAATCTGAAGATTTTTCGTGAAAATAAAAGCTGCATTAACTTGACCGAGATGATCCTATCTTCTCAAAATTTCACACATTTGATGAGAGTCAAGCCCTAAAGACATCTACTAACTTACATTTCATCTAACTGATAGCGCCACCTAGTGGCAATTTTTTTTCTTACGAATTTTCTTCTACGTTTTTCTCCAAACACGTTAACTGGACCTACCTCATATTTGCTCAGAGGAGGGTTTCGGCCTTCATGATGTCACAACACGAAGTTTGTGAGTTTTCGCGAATTGCTGTAGGCGTGGCTAAGCGCTGTTCGCCAAGAAAACAACGCCAGTTTTGAGGGTCTAAACATGCACAGAAACTCCTGAAACTTGGCACACACATCTGGCCTGGTAAAATGAGCAATATTTTATTGTTGATTGTGCTATTTTTACAAAAATGACTCAATAGCGCCCCCTCGAAATTTTTAACGAAGCAGCCCCGGTTGTACGTTTAAGCAAAAACGCCGAATATTTTTAGGTGTATGAGGGAGCCCAAGACCTACAAAAACGTCTCTTGTACCCATATGCTAAAATGAACAGGAAGTGAGCTACGAATTTTTGAATGTCCCATTTTTGACGATTTTTGCACATTCACAGGGGGCAGACTTTTGCCCACTTCTCCTACACGTTTCATCCGACTGAGTTAAGACTTGGCCTGGACCATGTCAAGACCTGAGCCAACGACAGGGGGAAAAATTTTGACTTTTCGAAATACTATATGATGAGGGCGGGGCATCAAAATTTGTGTTTCACAATGAAAAAGGATATGCTTGATAACTCCCCGGTACATGCTCCAAAAAATCCCAAACTTGACATGTATGTTTATCGTCAAGGCCTGAAGTCATCTCTATGACAACATTCAGTTATATATGCAGCGCCACCTAGCCCTTGAGGCATGAAAAAAAAATACCCCACATACGGTATTTTGTACAAAAAATGTACACTCATTCTAAGTGTGATAACTAAGTCATTTATGAATATTCTTTTAGTTTCCACCACTCAAAATGTTCACTGGCATCAGACTTATCCAAACATATATATATTTTTATTTATTTTTGATAGCCTCTATGGACATTAAAAGCAATATCGTGAATGAAGGATATGCTTAATAACTCCACGGTACATGCTCCAAAAAAAAATCCCACACTTGACATGTATGCTTATAATCAAGGCCTGAAGGTATCTCTATGACAACATTCAGTTATAAATACAGCGCCACCTAGCCCTTGAGGCTTATATAAAAAAAAATAATAATACCCCACATACGGTATTTTGTACAAAAAATGTACACTCATTCTAAGTGTGATAACTAAGTCATTTATGAATATTCTTTTAGTTTCCACCACTCAAATTGTTCACTGGCTTCACACCGATCCAAACGTATGTACGTTTCCATTTTGTTTTATTCATTTTTGATTGCCCCTTTGGACAATAAAAGTAACATTGTGCAATGAGTACAACGAGCGATGATGTGTATATACACTTTTACAAAAAAATACCAATCAGGGCAACTCATTGCCTAAAAATAAAAAAGGACGCTGATTTTTGCAGGTCTTAACAATCACCAAAACCCGTTGAGCTTGACACACACACTGGCAAAAAAATATTCTACATGTAAACGTTTATTATGCCATTTTCAAAGAAATTTTGCTTCCAATATGCCAGTACCCCAACGTGCCAGTACCCCAACGTGCAAGTACCCCAACGTGCAAGGACCCCAACGTGGCCCGGGCTGCGAGGGCCCTTTATAGCTGCTCGCAGCTCTAGTTATTATTCTTCTTCTTCTTCTTCTTCTTTATTCTCCGCAAACAATCGCGATTTTGGGTACCTAAATATTCACGAAAACTCACCGAACTTTGCACACTCCTCAGGTCCGGCGAAAAATTTGATATTATGAAGTCGTTATAACAACGCGACTCTATAGCGCCCCCTAGCATAGAAAAATAAAAACCAAGCCCGGCACGTTTGAGCTAGAGCAACGAAAATTGGTAGGCACGTGTAGAACCCCGAGACGCACAAAAAAGTCTATTGGGACCATGTAGCTAAAATGTACAGGAAGTGAGCTATGAATTTTTTAATGTCCAATTTTGGCCTATTTTGGCACATTCACTGTGGTCATGCTTTTTCCCCCTATGCAAACATTTTTCATCCCATTGACTTCAAACTTGGTATTTATCATCTCAAGACCTAAGAGAACAGCTGGGCAAAAAGTCTTGCCTTTTTGAAATACTATATGACGGGGGCGGGGCATCAAATATTGCCTTTAAAATTTCATTTGTCCAGAAAGAGCAAATGCTGAATAACTCCCATGTACAAGCTCCGAAAAATCTCAAACTTCTCAGGCAACGTAATAGTCACGGCCTGAAAACATCTATATGATAAAATTCAGTTCTACATATAGCGCCACCTAGTGGTTACAATAAATGTCATACTTTACGTTTCTAGCTACTGTGCTGAGCTTGTTGAAGGGATCCAGTTGAAAGTTGGTCAGAAAAGCCTTAAGATGTTGATCATGCCCCACACCGAATATTGTAACTTTTCGCCAAAGGGCGTGGCCGCTACGGTGCCGCAAAGTCTGAAGATTTTTCGTGACAATAAAAGCTGCATTAACTTGACCGAGATGATCCTATCTTCTCAAAATTTCACACATTTGATGAGAGTCCAGCCCTAAAGACATCTACGAACTTATATTTCATCTTACTGATAGCGCCACCTAGTGGCAATTTTTTTTCTTACGAATTTTCTTGTACATTTTTTCTCCAAACACGTTAACTGGACCAACCTCATATTTGCTCAGATGAGGGTTTCGGCCTTCATGATGTCACAACACGAAGTTTGTGAGTTTTCGCGAATCGCTGTGGGCGTGGCTAAGCACTGTTCGCCAAGAAAACAACGCCAGTTTTGAGGGTCTAAACATGTGCAGAAACTCATGAAACTTGGCACACACATCTGGCCTGGTAAAATGAACACTATTTTATTGTTGATTGTGCTATTTTTACAAAAATGACTCAATAGCGCCCCCTAGAAATTTGTAACGAAGCAGCCCCGATTGTACGTTTAAGCAAGATCTACGAAAACTTTTACGTGTATGAGGGAGCCAAAGACCTACAAAAAAGTCTCTTGGACCCATATGCTAAAATGAACAGGAAGTGAGCTACGAATTTTTGAATGTCCCATTTTTGACGATTTTTGCACATTTTCAGGGGGCATACTTTTGCCCACTTCTCCTACACGTTTTATCCGACTGACTTATGACTTGACCTGGACCATGCCAAGACCTGAGCCAACAACAGACGGAAAAATCTTGACTTTTGTTAATACTATATGATGAGGGCGGGGCATCAAAATTTGTGTTTCGCACTGAAAAAGGATATGCTTAATAACTCCCCGATACATGCTCCAAAAAATCCCAAACTTGACATGTATGTTTATCGTCAAGGCCTGAAGGTATCTCTATGACAACATTCAGTTATATATGCAGCGCCACCTAGTCCTTGAGGCATGAAAAAAAAATACCCCACTTACGGTATTTTGTACAAAAAATGTAAACTCATTCTCAGTGTGATAACTAAGTCATTTAGGAATATTCTTTGACTTTCCACCACTCAAAATATTCACTGGCATCAGACCTAACCAAACATACATATTTTTGTTATTTAGTTTTATGTATTTTTGATAGCCTCTATGGACATTAAAAGCAGTATCGTGAATGAAGGCTATGCTTAATAACTCCCAGGTTCATGCTCCAAAAAATCCCATACTTGAAATGTATATTTATAGTCAAGGCCTAAAGGTATCTCTATGACAAAATTCAGTTATAAATACAGCGCCACCTAGTCCTTGAGGCATAAAAAAAAAAATGCCTCACTTACGGTATTTTTGCAAAAATTGTAAACTCATTCTAAGTGTGATAACTAAGTCATTGATGAATATTCTTTTACTTTCCACCACTCAATATGTTCACTGGCATCAGACCGATCCAAACATACGTATTTTTTATTTAGTTTTATTTTTTTTTTGATCGCCTCTATGGACAATAAAAGCAACATTGTGCAATGAGTACGAGCGATGATGCGTGTATATATACTTTTACGAAAAATACCAATCAGGGCAACTCATTGCCTAAAAATAGAAAAAAGACGCTGATTTTTGCAGATCTTAACAATCACCAAAACCCATTGAGCTTGACACACTCATCACACCTGGCAAAAAAAAAAAAAAAAATCCACATGTTTATCATGCCATTTTCAAAGAAATTCTGCTTCCAATGTGCCAGTACCCCAATGTGCAAGTACCCCAACGTGGCCCGGGCTGCGAGGGCCCTTTATAGCTGCTCGCAGCTCTAGTTAGGGCCCGAGCAGCGACCGCTGCGAGGTCCCTATTGTTTTTGTAAAAATTCTTCTTCTTCTTCTTCTTCTTCTTCTTCTTCTTCTTCTTCTTTATTCTCCGCAAACAATCGCGATTTTGGGTACCTAAATATTCACGAAAACTCACCGAACTTTGCACACTCCTCAGGTCCGGCGAAAAATTTGATATTATGAAGTCGTTATAACAACGCGACTCTATAGCGCCCCCTAGCATAGAAAAATAAAAACCAAGCCCGGCACGTTTGAGCTAGAGCAACGTAAATTGGCAGGCACGTGTAGCACCCCGAGACGCACAAAAAAGTCTATTGGGACCATGTAGCTAAAATGTACAGGAAGTGAGCTATGAATTTTTTAATGTCCAATTTTGGCCTATTTTGGCACATTCACTGTGGTCATGCTTTTTCCCCCTATGCAAACATTTTTCATCCCATTGACTTCAAACTTGGTATTTATCATCTCAAGACCTAAGAGAACAGCTGGGCAAAAAGTCTTGCCTTTTCGAAATACTATATGACGGGGGCGGGGCATCAAATATTGCCTTTAAAAATTCATTTGTCCAGAAAGAGCAAATGCTGAATAACTCCCATGTACAAGCTCCAAAAAATCTCAAACTTCTCAGGCAACGTAATAGTCACGGCCTGAAAACATCTATATGATAAAATTCAGTTATACATATAGCGCCACCTAGTGGTTACAATAAATGTCATACTTTACGTTTTTAGCTACTGTGCTGAGCTTGTTGAAGGGATCCATTTGAAAATTGGTCAGAAAAGCCTTAAGATGTTGATCATGCCCCACACCGAATATTGTAACTTTTCGCCAAAGGGCGTGGCCGCTACGGTGACGCAAAGTCTGAAGATTTTTCGTGAAAATAAAAGCTGCATTAACTTGACCGAGATGATCCTATCTTCTCAAAATTTCACACATTTGATGAGAGTCCAGCCCTAAAGACATCTACTGACTTATATTTCATCTAACTGATAGCGCCACCTAGTGGCAATTTTTTTTCTTACGAATTTTCTTCTACGTTTTTCTCCAAACACGTTAACTGGACCTACCTCATATTTGCTCAGATGAGGGTTTCGGCCTTCATGATGTCACAACACGAAGTTTGTGAGTTTTCGCGAATTGCTGTGGGTGTGGCTAAGCGCTGTTCGCCAAGAAAACAACGCCAGTTTTGAGGGTCTAAACATGCACAGAAACTCATGAAACTTGGCACACACATCTGGCCTGGTAAAATGAGCCACATTTTATTGTTGATTGTGCTATTTTTAAAAAAATGACTCAATAGCGCCCCCTAGAAGTTTTTAACAAAGCAGCCCCGGTTGTACGTTTAAGCAAGAACGACGAATATTTTTAGGTGTATGAGGGAGCCCAAGTCCTACAAAAAAGTCTCTTGGACCCATATGCTAAAATGAACAGGAAGTGAGCTACGAATTTTTGAATGTCCCATTTTTGACAATTTTTGCACATTCACAGGGGGCAGACTTTTGCCTACTTCTCCTACACGTTTCATCTGACTGAGTTAAGACTTGACCTGGACCATGTCAAGACCTGAGCCAACGACAGGGGGAAAAATCTTGACCTTTCTAAATACTATATGATGAAGGCGGGGCATCAAAATTTGTGTTTCGCACTGAAAAAGGATATGCTTAATAACTCCCAGGTACATGCTCCAAAAAATCCCAAACTTGACATGTATGTTTATCGTCAAGGCCTGAAGCTATCTCTATGACAACATTCAGTTATATATGCAGCGCCACCAAGTCCTTGAGGAATAAAAAAAAAATACCCCACATACGGTATTTTGTACAAAAAATGTAAACTCATTCTAAGTGTGATAACTAAGTCATTTATGAATATTCTTTTAGTTTCCACCACTCAAAATGCTCACTGGCTTCACACCGATCCAAACGTATGTACGTTTCCATTTTGTTTTATTCATTTTTAATTGCCCCTTTGGACAATAAAAGTAACATTGTGCAATGAGTACAACGAGCGATGATGTGTATATACACTTTTACAAAAAAATACCAATCAGGGCAACTCATTGCCTAAAAATAAAAAAGGACGCTGATTTTTGCAGGTCTTAACAATCACCAAAACCCGTTGAGCTTGACACACACACTGGCAAAAAAATATTCTACATGTAAACGTTTATTATGCCATTTTCAAAGAAATTTTGCTTCCAATATGCCAGTACCCCAACGTGCCAGTACCCCAACGTGCAAGTACCCCAACGTGCAAGGACCCCAACGTGGCCCGGGCTGCGAGGGCCCTTTATAGCTGCTCGCAGCTCTAGTTATTATTCTTCTTCTTCTTCTTCTTCTTTATTCTCCGCAAACAATCGCGATTTTGGGTACCTAAATATTCACGAAAACTCACCGAACTTTGCACACTCCTCAGGTCCGGCGAAAAATTTGATATTATGAAGTCGTTATAACAACGCGACTCTATAGCGCCCCCTAGCATAGAAAAATAAAAACCAAGCCCGGCACGTTTGAGCTAGAGCAACGAAAATTGGTAGGCACGTGTAGAACCCCGAGACGCACAAAAAAGTCTATTGGGACCATGTAGCTAAAATGTACAGGAAGTGAGCTATGAATTTTTTAATGTCCAATTTTGGCCTATTTTGGCACATTCACTGTGGTCATGCTTTTTCCCCCTATGCAAACATTTTTCATCCCATTGACTTCAAACTTGGTATTTATCATCTCAAGACCTAAGAGAACAGCTGGGCAAAAAGTCTTGCCTTTTTGAAATACTATATGACGGGGGCGGGGCATCAAATATTGCCTTTAAAATTTCATTTGTCCAGAAAGAGCAAATGCTGAATAACTCCCATGTACAAGCTCCGAAAAATCTCAAACTTCTCAGGCAACGTAATAGTCACGGCCTGAAAACATCTATATGATAAAATTCAGTTCTACATATAGCGCCACCTAGTGGTTACAATAAATGTCATACTTTACGTTTCTAGCTACTGTGCTGAGCTTGTTGAAGGGATCCAGTTGAAAGTTGGTCAGAAAAGCCTTAAGATGTTGATCATGCCCCACACCGAATATTGTAACTTTTCGCCAAAGGGCGTGGCCGCTACGGTGCCGCAAAGTCTGAAGATTTTTCGTGACAATAAAAGCTGCATTAACTTGACCGAGATGATCCTATCTTCTCAAAATTTCACACATTTGATGAGAGTCCAGCCCTAAAGACATCTACGAACTTATATTTCATCTTACTGATAGCGCCACCTAGTGGCAATTTTTTTTCTTACGAATTTTCTTGTACATTTTTTCTCCAAACACGTTAACTGGACCAACCTCATATTTGCTCAGATGAGGGTTTCGGCCTTCATGATGTCACAACACGAAGTTTGTGAGTTTTCGCGAATCGCTGTGGGCGTGGCTAAGCACTGTTCGCCAAGAAAACAACGCCAGTTTTGAGGGTCTAAACATGTGCAGAAACTCATGAAACTTGGCACACACATCTGGCCTGGTAAAATGAACACTATTTTATTGTTGATTGTGCTATTTTTACAAAAATGACTCAATAGCGCCCCCTAGAAATTTGTAACGAAGCAGCCCCGATTGTACGTTTAAGCAAGATCTACGAAAATTTTTACGTGTATGAGGGAGCCAAAGACCTACAAAAAAGTCTCTTGGACCCATATGCTAAAATGAACAGGAAGTGAGCTACGAATTTTTGAATGTCCCATTTTTGACGATTTTTGCACATTTTCAGGGGGCATACTTTTGCCCACTTCTCCTACACGTTTTATCCGACTGACTTATGACTTGACCTGGACCATGCCAAGACCTGAGCCAACAACAGACGGAAAAATCTTGACTTTTGTTAATACTATATGATGAGGGCGGGGCATCAAAATTTGTGTTTCGCACTGAAAAAGGATATGCTTAATAACTCCCCGATACATGCTCCAAAAAATCCCAAACTTGACATGTATGTTTATCGTCAAGGCCTGAAGGTATCTCTATGACAACATTCAGTTATATATGCAGCGCCACCTAGTCCTTGAGGCATGAAAAAAAAATACCCCACTTACGGTATTTTGTACAAAAAATGTAAACTCATTCTCAGTGTGATAACTAAGTCATTTAGGAATATTCTTTGACTTTCCACCACTCAAAATATTCACTGGCATCAGACCTAACCAAACATACATATTTTTGTTATTTAGTTTTATGTATTTTTGATAGCCTCTATGGACATTAAAAGCAGTATCGTGAATGAAGGCTATGCTTAATAACTCCCAGGTTCATGCTCCAAAAAATCCCATACTTGAAATGTATATTTATAGTCAAGGCCTAAAGGTATCTCTATGACAAAATTCAGTTATAAATACAGCGCCACCTAGTCCTTGAGGCATAAAAAAAAAAATGCCTCACTTACGGTATTTTTGCAAAAATTGTAAACTCATTCTAAGTGTGATAACTAAGTCATTGATGAATATTCTTTTACTTTCCACCACTCAATATGTTCACTGGCATCAGACCGATCCAAACATACGTATTTTTTATTTAGTTTTATTTTTTTTTTGATCGCCTCTATGGACAATAAAAGCAACATTGTGCAATGAGTACGAGCGATGATGCGTGTATATATACTTTTACGAAAAATACCAATCAGGGCAACTCATTGCCTAAAAATAGAAAAAAGACGCTGATTTTTGCAGATCTTAACAATCACCAAAACCCATTGAGCTTGACACACTCATCACACCTGGCAAAAAAAAAAAAAAAAATCCACATGTTTATCATGCCATTTTCAAAGAAATTCTGCTTCCAATGTGCCAGTACCCCAATGTGCAAGTACCCCAACGTGGCCCGGGCTGCGAGGGCCCTTTATAGCTGCTCGCAGCTCTAGTTAGGGCCCGAGCAGCGACCGCTGCGAGGTCCCTATTGTTTTTGTAAAAATTCTTCTTCTTCTTCTTCTTCTTCTTCTTCTTCTTTATTCTCCGCAAACAATCGCGATTTTGGGTACCTAAATATTCACGAAAACTCACCGAACTTTGCACACTCCTCAGGTCCGGCGAAAAATTTGATATTATGAAGTCGTTATAACAACGCGACTCTATAGCGCCCCCTAGCATAGAAAAATAAAAACCAAGCCCGGCACGTTTGAGCTAGAGCAACGTAAATTGGCAGGCACGTGTAGCACCCCGAGACGCACAAAAAAGTCTATTGGGACCATGTAGCTAAAATGTACAGGAAGTGAGCTATGAATTTTTTAATGTCCAATTTTGGCCTATTTTGGCACATTCACTGTGGTCATGCTTTTTCCCCCTATGCAAACATTTTTCATCCCATTGACTTCAAACTTGGTATTTATCATCTCAAGACCTAAGAGAACAGCTGGGCAAAAAGTCTTGCCTTTTCGAAATACTATATGACGGGGGCGGGGCATCAAATATTGCCTTTAAAAATTCATTTGTCCAGAAAGAGCAAATGCTGAATAACTCCCATGTACAAGCTCCAAAAAATCTCAAACTTCTCAGGCAACGTAATAGTCACGGCCTGAAAACATCTATATGATAAAATTCAGTTATACATATAGCGCCACCTAGTGGTTACAATAAATGTCATACTTTACGTTTTTAGCTACTGTGCTGAGCTTGTTGAAGGGATCCATTTGAAAATTGGTCAGAAAAGCCTTAAGATGTTGATCATGCCCCACACCGAATATTGTAACTTTTCGCCAAAGGGCGTGGCCGCTACGGTGACGCAAAGTCTGAAGATTTTTCGTGAAAATAAAAGCTGCATTAACTTGACCGAGATGATCCTATCTTCTCAAAATTTCACACATTTGATGAGAGTCCAGCCCTAAAGACATCTACTGACTTATATTTCATCTAACTGATAGCGCCACCTAGTGGCAATTTTTTTTCTTACGAATTTTCTTCTACGTTTTTCTCCAAACACGTTAACTGGACCTACCTCATATTTGCTCAGATGAGGGTTTCGGCCTTCATGATGTCACAACACGAAGTTTGTGAGTTTTCGCGAATTGCTGTGGGTGTGGCTAAGCGCTGTTCGCCAAGAAAACAACGCCAGTTTTGAGGGTCTAAACATGCACAGAAACTCATGAAACTTGGCACACACATCTGGCCTGGTAAAATGAGCCACATTTTATTGTTGATTGTGCTATTTTTAAAAAAATGACTCAATAGCGCCCCCTAGAAGTTTTTAACAAAGCAGCCCCGGTTGTACGTTTAAGCAAGAACGACGAATATTTTTAGGTGTATGAGGGAGCCCAAGTCCTACAAAAAAGTCTCTTGGACCCATATGCTAAAATGAACAGGAAGTGAGCTACGAATTTTTGAATGTCCCATTTTTGACAATTTTTGCACATTCACAGGGGGCAGACTTTTGCCTACTTCTCCTACACGTTTCATCTGACTGAGTTAAGACTTGACCTGGACCATGTCAAGACCTGAGCCAACGACAGGGGGAAAAATCTTGACCTTTCTAAATACTATATGATGAAGGCGGGGCATCAAAATTTGTGTTTCGCACTGAAAAAGGATATGCTTAATAACTCCCAGGTACATGCTCCAAAAAATCCCAAACTTGACATGTATGTTTATCGTCAAGGCCTGAAGCTATCTCTATGACAACATTCAGTTATATATGCAGCGCCACCAAGCCCTTGAGGAATAAAAAAAAAATACCCCACATACGGTATTTTGTACAAAAAATGTAAACTCATTCTAAGTGTGATAACTAAGTCATTTATGAATATTCTTTTAGTTTCCACCACTCAAAATGCTCACTGGCTTCACACCGATCCAAACGTATGTACGTTTCCATTTTGTTTTATTCATTTTTAATTGCCCCTTTGGACAATAAAAGTAACATTGTGCAATGAGTACAACGAGCGATGATGTGTATATACACTTTTACAAAAAATACCAATCAGGGCAACTCATTGCCTAAAAATAAATAAGGACGCTGATTTTTGCAGGTCTTAACAATCACCAAAACCCGTTGAGCTTGACAGACACTGGCAAAAAAAAATATTCTACATGTAAATGTTTATTATGCCATTTTCAAAGAAATTTTGCTTCCAATATGCCAGTACCCCAACGTGCCAGTACCCTAACGTGCAAGTACCCCAACGTGCAAGGACTCCAACGTGGCCCGGGCTGCGAGGGCCCTTTATAGCTGCTCGCAGCTCTAGTTATTCTTCTTCTTCTTCTTCTTCTTCTTCTTCTCCGTAAACGATCGCGATTTTGGGTACCTAAACATTTACGAAAACTCACCAAACTTTGCACACTCCTCAGGGCCGGCGAAAAATTTGATATTATGAAGTCGTCATAACAACGTGACTCTATAGCGCCCCCTAGCATAGAAAAATATAAACCAAGCCCGGCATGTTTGAGCTAGAGCAACGAAAATTGGCAGGCACGTGTAGCACCCCGAGACGCACAAAAAAGTCTATTGGGACCATGTAGCTAAAATGTACAGGAAGTGAGCTATGAATTTTTTAATGTCCAATTTTGGCCTATTTTGGCACATTCACTGTGGTCATGCTTTTTCCCCCTTTGCAAACATTTTTCATCCAATTGACTTCAAACTTGGCATTTATCATCTCAAGACCTGAGAGAACAGCTGGGCAAAACATCTTGCCTTTTCGAAATACTATATGACGGGGGCGGAGCATCAAATATTGCCTTTAAAATTTCATTTGTCCAGAAAGAGCAAATGCTTAATAACTCCCATGTTCAAGCTCCAAAAAATCTCAAACTTATCAGGCAACGTAATAGTCACGGCCTGAAAACATCTATATGATAAAATTCAGTTATACATATAGCGCCACCTAGTGGTTACAATAAATGTCATACTTTACGTTTTTAGCTACTGCGCTGAGCTCGTTGAAGGGATCCAGTTGAAAATTGGTCAGAAAAGCCTTAAGATGTTGATCATGCCCCACACTGAATATTGTAACTTTTCGCCAAAGGGCGTGGCCGCTACGGTGACGCAAAGTCTGAAGATTTTTCTTGAAAATAAAAGCTGCATTAACTTGACCGAGATGATCCTATCTTCTCAAAATTTCACACATTTGATGAGAGTCCAGCCCTAAAGACATCTACTGACTTATATTTCATCTAACTGATAGCGCCACCTAGTGGCAATTTTTTTTCTTACGAATTTTCTTCTACGTTTTTCTCCAAACACGTTAACTGGACCTACCTCATATTTGCTCAGATGAGGGTTTCGACCTTCATGATGTCACAACACGAAGTTTGTGAGTTTTCGCGAATTGTTGTGGGTGTGGCTCAGCGCTGTTCGCCAAGAAAACAACGCCAGTTTTGAGGGTCTAAACATGCACAGAAACTCATGAAACTTGGCACACACATCTGGCCTGGTAAAATAAGCAATATTTTATTGTTGATTGTGCTATTTTTACAAAAATGACTCAATAGCGCCCCCTAGAAGTTTTTAACGAAGCAGCCCCGGTTGTACGTTTAAGCAAAAACGACGAATATTTTTAGGTGTATGAGGGAGCCCAAGACCTACAAAAAAGTCTCTTGGACCCATATGCTAAAATGAACAGGAAGTGAGCTACGAATTTTTGAATGTCCCATTTTTGACGATTTTTGCACATTCACAGGGGGCAGACTTTTGCCCACTTCTCCTACACGTTTCATCTGACTGAGTTAAGACTTGACCTGGACCATGTCAGGACCTGAGCCAACGACAGGGGGAAAAATCTTGACCTTTCGAAATACTATATGATGAAGGCGGGGCATCAAAATTTGTGTTTCGCACTGAAAAAGGATATGCTTAATAACTCCCCGGTACATGCTCCAAAAAATCCCAAACTTGACATGTATGTTTATCGTCAAGGCCTGAAGCTATCTCTATGACAACATTCAGTTATATATGCAGCGCCACCTAGCCCTTGAGGCATAAAAAAAAATACCCCACATACGGTATTTTGTACAAAAAATGTAAACTCATTCTAAGTGTGATAACGAAGTCATTTATGAATATTCTTTTAGTTTCCACCACTCAAAATGTTCACTGGCATCAGACTTATCCAAACATATATATATTTTTATTTATTTTTGATAGCCTCTGTGGACATTAAAAGCAATATCGTGAATGAAGGATATGCTTAATAACTCCACGGTACATGCTCCAAAAAAAATCCCACACTTGACATGTATGCTTATAATCAAGGCCTGAAGGTATCTCTATGACAACATTCAGTTATAAATACAGCGCCACCTAGCCCTTGAGGCATAAAAAAAATAAATAAATACCCCACATACGGTATTTTGTACAAAAAATGTACACTCATTCTAAGTGTGATAACTAAGTCATTTATGAATATTCTTTTAGTTTCCACCACTCAAAATGCTCACTGGCTTCACACCGATCCAAACGTATGTACGTTTCCATTTTGTTTTATTCATTTTTAAGTGCCCCTTTGGACAATAAAAGTAACATTGTGCAATGAGTACAACGAGCGATGATGTGTATATACACTTTTACAAAAAATACCAATCAGGGCAACTCATTGCCTAAAAATAAATAAGGACGCTGATTTTTGCAGGTCTTAACAATCACCAAAACCCGTTGAGCTTGACAGACACTGGCAAAAAAAAATATTCTACATGTAAATGTTTATTATGCCATTTTCAAAGAAATTTTGCTTCCAATATGCCAGTACCCCAACGTGCCAGTACCCTAACGTGCAAGTACCCCAACGTGCAAGGACTCCAACGTGGCCCGGGCTGCGAGGGCCCTTTATAGCTGCTCGCAGCTCTAGTTATTCTTCTTCTTCTTCTTCTTCTTCTTCTTCTCCGTAAACGATCGCGATTTTGGGTACCTAAACATTTACGAAAACTCACCAAACTTTACACGCAGATCGGGCCTGGCGAAAAATTTGATATTTTAAAGTCGCCATACATGATAACAGAAAAATGGCTCTGTAGCGCCACCTACATAGGTTAAACGGATCCCTGTCCCGCTACGATTGTCCGACGGCTATGAAAATTGTGTGGCACCTGTAGCACATCCCAATGAACAAAAACCTCTTTGAAGTGTGTACCCTAAAGTAGACAGAAAGTGAGGTATGAGTATTTAAATGTCCAATTTTTGCCAATTTTTGCACATTTACAGGGGTCATACTTTTGCCCGCTTCTCCTACACGGTTAACCCGATTGACTTCAAACTTGGGATGTACCATCTCAACACCTGGGACAACATCATTGTGAAAAATGAAAAGTTTTTGATATACTATATGACGGCGGCGGCGCATCAAATTTAGAGTTTAAAAATTCTTACTGAACGAAGCATTGCCGGTGGTACGTTTAATCTAGAGCTACGAAAATTGGTACACATATGTAACAGGCTATGACCTACAAAAAACTCTTTTTGAACCATATGCTAAACCTAACAGGAAGTCCACCATTTTGATTTATTTTGGAACGTGTTGCCATTTTTTTGGCCATTTCATTGGGGTCTTATTTTAACGAACTCCTCCTACAGTGTTTATCCGATCATCTTCAAACTTGGTGTGATTCATCTTAAGATGTTGAAGATGAAAAGTTATTGAAAGCTTTGTATTTCGTCGCACACTGTTGTCATGGCATGCACTGTTTTTAAAGGAAAAAAAATATCCTTAAAGAAGCATTCCCATTTGTACGAAGCAGCTAGAGCTACGAAAATTTGTGGACATATGTAACAGCCCAAGATGTACAAAAAAGTCTCTTGGTGCCCTGTGCTAAACCCAACAGGAAGTCCCCCAGGGGCCGGGCATCACATTTTGAGCTAAAAAACTCCTCTTTAACAAAGCATACCCGGCTGTACGTTTCACATAGAGTTACCAAAATTTGTAGAGGTATATAACAGACCTCGAGGTACAAAAAACTCTTTTTGAACCATATGCTAAACCTAACAGGACGTCCGCCATTTTGATTTACTTTGGAATGTGTTGCCATTTTTTTTGGCCATTTCATAGGGGTCATATTTTAACAAACTCCTCCTACAGAGTTTATCCGATCATCTTCAAACTTGGTGTGATTCATCTTAAGATGTTGAAAATGAAAAGTTATTGAAAGTTTTTTATTTCGTCACACGCTGTTGTCGTGGCATGCACTTTTTGCAAAGGAAAAAAAATCTTATTAATGAAGCATTCCCAGTTGTACGAAGCAGCTAGAGCGACGAAAAATTGTAGACATATGTAACAGTCCAGGATGTACAAAAAAGTCTCTTGGTGCCATGTGCTTAACCTAACAGGAAGTCCCCCAGGGGCCGGGCATCACATTTTGAGCTAAAAAACTCCTCTTTAACGAAGCATTCCCGGTTGTACGTTTCACCTAGCGCTATGATAATTTGCAGGCATACATAAGAGCCCATGATGTACAAAAAAGTCTCTTGGAATCATGTGCTAAACCAAACAGGAAGTCTGCCATTTTGATTTATGATGGGATTTGTTGCCATTTTTTGTGGCCTTTTTCAGGGGTCATATTTTAACGAACCCCTCCTACAAAATTTATCCGACTGTCTTCAAACTTGGTGTGTTTCATCTTAAGATGTTTAAGATGCAAAGTAATCGAAAGTTTTTTATTTTGTAACACGCTGTTGCCATAGCAATGCATTGTTTGTCAAGTGCTGCTTTTTTTTTTTTTATACACATGAAAACTCATGAAACTTTGCAAACACATCAGACTTGTCATGAACATGAATTTTTCAGAGATTTATTGTGCAATTTGCAATAAATAGCGCCCTCTAGACATTTTTATGAAGCATTTCCGATTGTATGATTATGCTAGACCTACAAAAAAGTATTATGTAGCCATTTGCCAAACCAAAGAGGAAGTCCGCTATTTTGATTTTATTTTGGGAATTATACATCATTTTTGGCCTTTTTCATTAAACATTGCACAGACAAGGCATGGAAAAAAGTAACATTTTAAATGGTCCTTGTTCCATGTAACAGTACCCCAACGTGCCAGTACCCTGACGTGCAAGTAACCCAACGTTGTGCTCAATAGCGCCCTCTATGCATTTTTATGGAGCATTTCCAATTGTATGATTCAAGCGATACACAACTAAAGATGACTTGACCAAGATTTATGAAAACTGGGAGGCATACCTATTAGCTTAAGACCTACAAAAGGTATTCTGTAGCCGTATGCTAAACCTAAAAGGAAGTCCACCATTTTGAATTTATTTTGGGAATTGCACACCATATTTTGCGTTTTGATTAAACTTTGCACACACAAGGCTTGTCAAAAACATTTTAGATGGTCCTTGTCCTATTTGACAGTACCCCAACGTGCCAGTACCCCGACGTGCAAGTACCCCAACGTAGCCCGGGTTGCGAGGGCCCTTTATAGCTGCTCGCAGCTCTAGTTAGGGCCCGAGCAGCGACCGCTGCGAGGTCCCTCTTGTTTTTGTAAGAATTATTAGGGCCCGAGCAGCGACCGCTGCGAGGTCCCTCTTGTTTTTGTAAGAATTATTAGGGCCCGAGCAGCGACCGCTGCGAGGTCCCTATTGTTTTTGTAAAAATTATTATTATTATTATTATTATTATTATTATTATTATTAGGGCCCGAGCAGCGGCGGCGGCGGTGCCGCTGCGAGGCCCTATTGTTTTTGTAGGAATTCTTCTTATTATTATTCTTATTATTATTCTTCTCCGCAAACAATCGCATTTTTGAGACACTAAACGTGACCAAAAACTCACCAAACTTTACACGCACATCAGGCCTGGCGAAAAATTTGATATTTTAAAGTCGCCATACATGATAACAGAAAAATGGTTCCTTAGCGCCCCCTACATAGGTTAAACGGATCCCTGTCCCGCTACGATTGTCCGACGGCTATGAAAATTGTGTGGCACCTGTAGCACATCCCAATGAACAAAAACCTCTTTGAAGTGTGTACCCTAAAATAGACAGAAAGTGAGGTATGAGTATTTAAATGTCCAATTTTTGCCAATTTTTGCACATTTACAGGGGTCATACTTTTGCCCGCTTCTCCTACACGGTTAACCCGATTGACTTCAAACTTGGGATGTACCATCTCAACACCTGGGACAACATCATTGTGAAAAATGAAAAGTTTTTGATATACTATATGACGGCGGCGGCGCATCAAATTTAGAGTTTAAAAATTCTTACTTCACGAAGCATTGCCGGTTGTACGTTTAATCTAGAGCTACAAAAATTGGTACACATATGTAACAGGCTATGACCTACAAAAAACTCTTTTTGAACCATATGCTAAACCTAACAGGAAGTCCACCATTTTGATTTATTTTGGAACGTGTTGCCATTTTTTTGGCCATTTCATTGGGGTCTTATTTTAACGAACTCCTCCTACAGTGTTTATCCGATCATCTTCAAACTTGGTGTGATTCATCTTAAGATGTTGAAGATGAAAAGTTATTGAAAGCTTTGTATTTCGTCGCACGCTGTTGTCATGGCATGCACTGTTTTTAAAGGAAAAAAATATATCCTTCAAGAAGCATTCCCATTTGTACGAAGCAGCTAGAGCTATGAAAATTTGTAGACATATGTAACAGCCCAAGATGTACAAAAAAGTCTCTTGGTGCCCTGTGCTAAACCCAACAGGAAGTCCCCCAGGGGCCGGGCATCACATTTTGAGCTAAAAAACTCCTCTTTAACAAAGCATACCCGGCTGTACGTTTCACATAGAGTTACCAACATTTGTAGAGGTGTATAACAGCCCTCGAGGTACAAAAAACTCTTTTTGAACCATATGCTAAACCTAACATGACGTCCGCTATTTTGATTTACTTTGGAATGTGTTGCCATTTTTTTTGGCCATTTCATAGGGGTCATATTTTAACAAACTCCTCCTACAGAGTTTATCCGATCATCTTCAAACTTGGTGTGATTCATCTTAAGATGTTGAAAATGAAAAGTTATTGAAAGTTTTTTATTTCGTCACACGCTGTTGTCGTGGCATGCACTTTTTGCAAAGGAAAAAAAATCCTTCTTAATGAAGCATTCCCAGTTGTACGAAGCAGCTAGAGCGACGAAAAATTGTAGACATATGTAACAGCCCAGGATGTACAAAAAAGTCTCTTGGTGCCATGTGCTAAACCCAACAGGAAGTCCCCCAGGGGCCGGGCATCACATTTTGAGCTAAAAAACTCCTCTTTAACGAAGCATTCCCGGTTGTACGTTTCACCTAGCGCTATGATAATTTGCAGGCATACATAAGAGCCTGTGATGTACAAAAAAAGTCTCTTGGAACCATGTGCTAAACAAAACAGGAAGTCTGCCATTTTGATTTATGATGGGATTTGTTGCCATTTTTTGTGGCCTTTTTCAGGGGTCATATTTTAACGAACCCCTCCTACAAAATTTATCCGACTGTCTTCAAACTTGGTGTGTTTCATCTTAAGATGTTTAAGATGCAAAGTAATCTAAAGTTTTTTATTTTGTAACACGCTGTTGCCATAGCAATGCATTGTTTGTCAAGTGCTGCTTTTTTTTTTTTTATACACATGAAAACTCATGAAACTTTGCAAACACATCAGACTTGTCATGAACATGAATTTTCAGAGATTTATTGTGCAATTTGCAATAAATAGCGCCCTCTAGACATTTTTATGAAGTATTTCCGATTGTATGATTCTGCTAGATTTGTGAAAATTAGGACAGACCCCTATAAGCCTAATACCTACAAAAAAGTATTATGTAGACATTTGCCAAACCAAAGAGGAAGTCCGCTATTTTGATTTTATTTTGGGAATTATACATCATTTTTGGCCTCTTTCATTAAACTTTGCACAGACAAGGCATGGAAAAAACTAACATTTTAAATGGTCCTTGTTCCATGTAACAGTACCCCAACGTGCCAGTACCCTGACGTGCAAGTAACCCAACGTTGTGCTCAATAGCGCCCTTTATGCATTTTTATGGAGCATTTCCAATTGTATGATTCAAGCGATACACAACTAAAGATGACTTGACCTAGATTTGTGAAAACTGGGAGGCATACCTATTAGCTTAAGACCTACAAAAAGTATTCTGTAGCCGTATGCTAAACCTAAAAGGAAGTCCGCCATTTTGAATTTATTTTGGGAATTGCACACCATCTTTGGCCTTTTGCACTCACAAAGCTTGTCAAAAACATTTTAGATGGTCCTTGTCCGATTTGACAGTACCCCAACGTGCCAGTACCCCGACGTGCAAGTACCCCAACGTGGCCCGGGTTGCGAGGGCCCTTTATAGCTGCTCGCAGCTCTAGTTATTATTATTCTTCTTCTTCTTCTTCTTCTTCTTCTTTATTCTCCGCAAACGATCGCGATTTTGGGTACCTAAACATTCACGAAAACTCACCGAACTTTGCACACTCCTCAGGCCCGGCGAAAAATTTGATATTATTAAGTCGTCATAACAATGCGACTCGATAGCGCCCCCTAGCGTAGAAAAATAAAAACCAAGCCCGGCACGTTTGAGCTAGAGCAACAAAAATTGGCAGGCACGTGTAGCACCCCGAGACGCACAAAAAAGTCTATTGGGACCATGTAGCTAAAATGTACAGGAAGTGAGCTATGAATTTTTTTATGTCCAATTTTGGCCTATTTTGGCACATTCACTGTGGTCATGCTTTTTCCCCCTTTGCAAACATTTTTCATCCAATTGACTTCAAACTTGGCATTTATCATCTCAAGACCTGAGAGAAAAACTGGGCAAAACATCTTGCCTTTTTGAAATACTATATGACGGGGGCGGGGCATCAAATATTGCCTTTAAAATTTCATTTGTCCAGAAAGAGCAAATGCTTAATAACTCCCATGTTCGAGCTCCAAAAAATCTCAAACTTCTCAGGCAACGTAATAGTCACGGCCTGAAAACATCTATATGATAAAATTCAGTTATACATATAGCGCCACCTAGTGGTTACAATAAATGTCATACTTTACGTTTTTAGCTACTGTGCTGAGCTTGTTGAAGGGATCCATTTGAAAATTGGTCAGAAAAGGCTTAAGATGTTGATCATGCCCCACACCGAATATTGTAACTTTTCGCCAAAGGGCGTGGCCGCTACGGTGACGCAAAGTCTGAAGATTTTTCGTGAAAATAAAAGCTGCATTAACTTGACCGAGATGATCCTATCTTCTCAAAATTTCACACATTTGATGAGAGTCCAGCCCTAAAGACATCTACTGACTTATATTTCATCTAACTGATAGCGCCACCTAGTGGCAATTTTTTTTATTACGAATTTTCTTCTACATTTTTCTCCAAACACGTTAACTGGACCTACCTCATATTTGCTCAGATGAGGGTTTCGGCCTTCATGATGTCACAACACGAAGTTTGTGAGTTTTTGCGAATTGCTGTGGGTGTGGCTAAGCGCTGTTCGCCAAGAAAACAACGCCAGTTTTGAGGGTCTAAACATGCACAGAAACTCATGAAACTTGGCACACACATCTGGCCTGGTAAAATGAGCAATATTTTATTGTTGATTGTGCTATTTTTACAAAAATGACTCAATAGCGCCCCCTAGAAGTTTTTAACGAAGCAGCCCCGGTTGTACGTTTAAGCAAGAACGACGAATATTTTTAGGTGTATGAGGGAGCCCAAGACCTACAAAAAAGTCTCTTGGACCCATATGCTAAAATGAACAGGAAGTGAGCTACGAATTTTTGAATGTCCCATTTTTGACCATTTTTGCACATTCACAGGGCGCAGACTTTTGCCCACTTCTCCTACACGTTTCATCTGACTGAGTTAAGACTTGACCTGGACCATGTCAAGACCTGAGCCAACGACAGGGGGAAAAATCTTGACCTTTCGAAATACTATATGATGAAGGCGGGGCATCAAAATTTGTGTTTCGCACTGAAAAAGGATATGCTTAATAACTCCCCGGTACATGCTCCAAAAAATCCCAAACTTGACATGTATGTTTATCGTCAAGGCCTGAAGCTATCTCTATGACAACATTCAGTTATATATGCAGCGCCACCTAGCCCTTGAGGCATAAAAAAAAAATACCCCACATACGGTATTTTGTACAAAAAATGTAAACTCATTCTAAGTGTGATAACTAAGTCATTTATGAATATTCTTTTAGTTTCCACCACTCAAAATGTTCACTGGCATCAGACTTATCCAAACATATATATATTTTTATTTATTTTTGATAGCCTCTGTGGACATTAAAAGCAATATCGTGAATGAAGGATATGCTTAATAACTCCACGGTACATGCTCCAAAAAAAATCCCACACTTGACATGTATGCTTATAATCAAGGCCTGAAGGTATCTCGATGACAACATTCAGTTATAAATACAGCGCCACCTTGCCCTTGAGGCTTATATAAAAAAAAAAACCCACATACGGTATTTTGTACAAAAAAATGTAAACTCATTCTAAGTGTGATGACTAAGTCATTTCTGAATATTCTTTTAGTTTCCACCACTCAAATTGTTCACTGGCTTCACACCGATCCAAACGTATGTACGTTTCCATTTTGTTTTATTCATTTTTGATTGCCCCTTTGGACAATAAAAGTAACATTGTGCAATGAGTACAACGAGCGATGATGTATATATACACTTTTACAAAAAATACCAATCAGGGCAACTCATTGCCTAAAAATAAAAAAGGACGCTGATTTTTGCAGGTCTTAACAATCACCAAAACCCGTTGAGCTTGACACACACTGGCAAAAAAAATATTCTACATGTAAACGTTTATTATGCCATTTTCAAAGAAATTTTGCTTCCAATATGCCAGTACCCCAACGTGCCAGTACCCTAACGTGCAAGTACCCCAACGTGCAAGGACTCCAACGTGGCCCGGGCTGCGAGGGCCCTTTATAGCTGCTCGCAGCTCTTTAGGGCCCGAGCAGCGACCGCTGCGAGGTCCCTATTGTTTTTGTAAAAATTATTATTATTATTATTATTATTATTATTATTATTCTTCTTCTTTATTCTCCGCAAACAATCGCGATTTTGGGTACCTAAATATTCACGAAAACTCACCAAACTTTGCACACTCCTCAGGTCCGGCGAAAAATTTGATATTATGAAGTCGTTATAACAACGCGGATCAATAGCGCCCCCTAGCGTAGAAAAATAAAAACCAAGCCCGACACGTTTGAGCTAGAGCAACGAAAATTGGCAGGCACGTGTAGCACCCCGAGACGCACAAAAAAGTCTATTGGCACCATGTAGCTAAAATGTACAGGAAGTGAGCTATGAATTTTTTAATGTCCAATTTTGGCCTATTTTGGCACATTCACTGTGGTCATGCTTTTTCCCCCTTTGCAAACATTTTTCATCCAATTGACTTCAAACTTGGCATTTATCATCTCAAGACCTAAGAGAATAGCTGGGCAAAACATCTTGCCTTTTCGAAATACTATACGACGGGGGCGGAGCATCAAATATTGCCTTTAAAATTTCATTTGTCCAGAAAGAGCAAATGCTTAATAACTCCCATGTTCAAGCTCCAAAAAATCTCAAACTTCTCAGGCAACGTAATAGTCACAGCCTGAAAACATCTATATGACAAACTTCAGTTATACATATAGCGCCACCTAGTGGTTACAATAAATGTCATACTTTACGTTTTTAGCTACTGTGCTGAGCTTGTTGAAGGGATCCATTTGAAAATTGGTCAGAAAAGCCTTAAGATGTTGATCATGCCCCACACCGAATATTGTAACTTTTCATCAAAGGGCGTGGCCGCTACGGTGACGCAAAATCTGAAGATTTTTCGTGAAAATAAAAGCTGCATTAACTTGACCGAGATGATCCTATCTTCTCAAAATTTCACACATTTGATGAGAGTCCGGCTCTAAAGACATCTACTAACTTACATTTCATCTAACTGATAGCGCCACCTAGTGGCAATTTTTTTTCTTACGAATTTTCTTCTACGTTTTTCTCCAAACACGTTAACTGGACCTACCTCATATTTGCTCAGAGGAGGGTTTCGGCCTTCATGATGTCACAACACGAAGTTTGTGAGTTTTCGCGAATTGCTGTAGGCGTGGCTAAGCGCTGTTCGCCAAGAAAACAACGCCAGTTTTGAGGGTCTAAACATGCACAGAAACTCCTGAAACTTGGCACACACATCTGGCCTGGTAAAATGAGCAATATTTTATTGTTGATTGTGCTATTTTTACAAAAATGACTCAATAGCGCCCCCTCGAAATTTTTAACGAAGCAGCCCCGGTTGTACGTTTAAGCAAAAACGCCGAATATTTTTAGGTGTATGAGGGAGCCCAAGACCTACAAAAACGTCTCTTGTACCCATATGCTAAAATGAACAGGAAGTGAGCTACGAATTTTTGAATGTCCCATTTTTGACGATTTTTGCACATTCACAGGGGGCAGACTTTTGCCCACTTCTCCTACACGTTTCATCCGACTGAGTTAAGACTTGGCCTGGACCAAGTCAAGACCTGAGCCAACGACAGGGGGAAAAATTTTGACTTTTCGAAATACTATATGATGAGGGCGGGGCATCAAAATTTGTGTTTCACAATGAAAAAGGATATGCTTGATAACTCCCCGGTACATGCTCCAAAAAATCCCAAACTTGACATGTATGTTTATCGTCAAGGCCTGAAGTTATCTCTATGACAACATTCAGTTATATATGCAGCGCCACCTAGCCCTTGAGGCATGAAAAAAAAATACCACACATACGGTATTTTGTACAAAAAATGTAAACTCATTCTAAGTGTGATAACTAAGTCATTTATGAATATTCTTTTAGTTTCCACCACTCAAAATGTTCACTGGCATCAGACTTATCCAAACATATATATATTTAGGGCCCGAGCAGCGACCGCTGCGAGGTCCCTATTGTTTTTGTAAAAATTATTATTATTATTATTATTATTATTATTATTATTATTATTATTATTATTATTATTATTCTTCTTCTTCTTCTTTATTCTCCGCAAACGATCGCGATTTTGGGTACCTAAACATTCACGAAAACTCACCAAACTTTGCACACTCCTCAGGCCCGGCGAAAAATTTGATATTATGAAGTCGTCATAACAACGCGACTCTATAGCGCCCCCTAGCATAGAAAAATAAAAACCAATCCCGGCACGTTTGAGCTAGAGCAACGAAAATTGGCAGGCACGTGTAGCACCCCGAGACGCACAAAAAAGTCTATTGGGACCATGTAGCTAAAATGTACAGGAAGTGAGCTATGAATTTTTTTATGTCCAATTTTGGCCTATTTTGGCACATTCACTGTGGTCATGCTTTTTCCCCCTTTGCAAACATTTTTCATCCAATTGACTTCAAACTTGGAATTTATCATCTCAAGACCTGAGAGAACAACTGGGCAAAACATCTTGCCCTTTCGAAATACTATATGACGGGGGCGGGGCATCAAATATTGCCTTTAAAATTTCATTTGTCCAGAAAGAGCAAATGCTTAATAACTCCCATGTTCAAGCTCCAAAAAATCTCAAACATCTCAGGCAACGTAATAGTCACAGCCTGAAAACATTTATATGATAAAATTCAGTTATACATATAGCGCCACCTAGTGGTAACAATAAATGTCATACTTTACGTTTTTAGCTACTGTGCCGAGCTCGTTGAAAGGATCCAGTTGAAAATTGGTCAGAAAAGCCTTAAGATGTTGATCATGCCCCACACCGAATAGTGTAACTTTTCGCCAAAGGGCGTGGCCGCTAAGGTAACGCAAAGTCTGAAGATTTTTCGTGACAACAAAAGCTGCATGAACTTGGCCCAGATGATCCAATCTTCTCAAAATTTCACACATTTGATGAGAGTCCAGCCCTAAAGACATCTACGAACTTATATTTCATCTTACTGATAGCGCCACCTAGTGGCAATTTTTTTTTTTACGAATTTTCTTCTACGTTTTTCTCCAAACACGTTAACTGGACCTACCTCATATTTGCTCAGATGAGGGTTTCGGCCTTCATGGTGTCACAACACGAAGTTTGTGAGTTTTCGCGAATTGCTGTGGGCGTGGCTAAGCGCTGTTCGCCAAGAAAACAACGCCAGTTTTGAGGGTCTAAACATGCACAGAAACTCATGAAACTTGGCACACATATCTGGCCTGGTAAAATGAGCAACATTTTATTGTTGATTGTGCTATTTTTACAAAAATGACTCAATAGCGCCCCCTCGAAATTTTTAACGAAGCAGCCCCGGTTGTACGTTTAAGCAAGAACGACGAATATTTTTAGGTGTATGAGGGAGCCCAAGACCTACAAAAAAGTCTCTTGTACCCATATGCTAAAATGAACAGGAAGTGAGCTACGAATTTTTGAATGTCCCATTTTTGACGATTTTTGCACATTCACAGGGGGCAGACTTTTGCCCACTTCTCCTACACGTTTCATCCGACTGAGTTAAGACTTGGCCTGGACCATGTCAAGACCTGAGCCAACGACAGGGGGAAAAATTTTGACTTTTCGAAATACTATATGATGAGGGCGGGGCATCAAAATTTGTGTTTCGCAATGTAAAAGGATATGCTTGATAACTCCCCGGGACATGCTCCAAAAAATCCCAAATTTGACATCTATGTTTATCGTCAAGGCCTGAAGTTATCTCTATGACAACATTCAGTTATATATGCAGCGCCACCTAGCCCTTGAGGCATGAAAAAAAAATACCCCACATACGGTATTTTGTACAAAAAATGTACACTCATTCTAAGTGTGATAACTAAGTCATTTATGAATATTCTTTTAGTTTCCACCACTCAAATTGTTCACTGGCTTCACACCGATCCAAACGTATGTACGTTTCCATTTTGTTTTATTCATTTTTGATTGCCCCTTTTGACAATAAAAGTAACATTGTGCAATGAGTACAACGAGCGATGATGTGTATATACACTTTTACAAAAAAATACCAATCAGGGCAACTCATTGCCTAAAAATAAAAAAGGACGCTGATTTTTGCAGGTCTTAACAATCACCAAAACCCGTTGAGCTTGACACACACACTGGCAAAAAAATATTCTACATGTAAACGTTTATTATGCCATTTTCAAAGAAATTTTGCTTCCAATATGCCAGTACCCCAATGTGCCAGTACCCCAACGTGCAAGTACCCCAACGTGCAAGGACCCCAACGTGGCCCGGGCTGCGAGGGCCCTTTATAGCTGCTCGCAGCTCTAGTTTTATTTATTTTTGATAGCCTCTATGGACATTAAAAGCAATATCGTGAATGAAGGATATGCTTAATAACTCCACGGTACATGCTCCAAAAAAAATCCCACACTTGACATGTATGCTTATAATCAAGGCCTGAAGGTATCTCTATGACAACATTCAGTTATAAATACAGCGCCACCTAGCCCTTGAGGCTTATATAAAAATAAATAAAAAATACCCCACATACGGTATTTTGTACAAAAAATGTACAATCATTCTAAGTGTGATAACTAAGTCATTTATGAATATTCTTTTAGTTTCCACCACTCAAATTGTTCACTGGCTTCACACCGATCCAAACGTATGTACGTTTACATTTTGTTTTATTCATTTTTGATTGCCCCTTTGGACAATAAAAGTAACATTGTGCAATGAGTACAACGAGCGATGATGTGTATATACACTTTTACAAAAAAATACAAATCAGGGCAACTCATTGCCTAAAAATAAAAAAGGACGCTGATTTTTGCAGGTCTTAACAATCACCAAAACCCGTTGAGCTTGACACACACACTGGCAAAAAAATATTCTACATGTAAACGTTTATTATGCCATTTTCAAAGAAATTTTGCTTCCAATATGCCAGTACCCCAACGTGCCAGTACCCCAACGTGCAAGTACCCCAACGTGCAAGGACCCCAACGTGGCCCGGGCTGCGAGGGCCCTTTATAGCTGCTCGCAGCTCTAGTTATTATTATTATTCTTCTTCTTCTTTATTCTCCGCAAACAATCGCGATTTTGGGTACCTAAATATTCACGAAAACTCACCGAACTTTGCACACTCCTCAGGCCCGGCGAAAAATTTGATATTATGAAGTCGTCATAACAACGCGACTCTATAGCGCCCCCTAGCATAGAAAAATAAAAACCAAGCCCGGCACGTTTGAGCTAGAGCAACGAAAATTGGCAGGCACGTGTAGCACCCCGAGACGCACAAAAAAGTCTATTGGGACCATGTAGCTAAAATGTACAGGAAGTGAGCTATGAATTTTTTAATGTCCAATTTTGGCCCATTTTGGCACATTCACTGTGGTCATGCTTTTTCCCCCTTTGCAAACATTTTTCATCCAATTGACTTCAAACTTGGCATTTATCATCTCAAGACCTGAGAGAACAACTGGGGAAAAAATCTTGCCTTTTCGAAATACTATATGATGGGGGCGGGGCATCAAATATTGCCTTTAAAATTTCATTTGTCCAGAAAGAGCAAATGCTGAATAACTCCCATGTACAAGCTCCAAAAAATCTCAAACTTCTCAGGCAACGTAATAGTCACGACCTGAAAACATCTATATGACAAAATTCAGTTCTACATATAGCGCCACCTAGTGGTTACAATAAATGTCATACTTTACGTTTTTAGCTACTGTGCTGAGCTCGTTGAAGGGATCCAGTTGAAAATTGGTCAGAAAAGCCTTAAGATGTTGATGATGCCCCACACCGAATATTGTAACTTTTCGCCAAAGGGCGTGGCCGTTACGGTGACGCAAAGTCTGAAGATTTTTCGTGACAATAAAAGCTGCATTAACTTCACTGAGATGATCCTATCTTCTCAAAATTTCACACATTTGATGAGAGTCCAGCTCTAAAGACATCTACTAACTTACATTTCATCTAACTGATAGCGCCACCTAGTGGCAATTATTTTTCTTACGAATTTTCTTCTACGTTTTTCTCCAAACACGTTAACTGGACCTACCTCATATTTGCTCAGATGAGGGTTTCGGCCTTCATGATGTCACAACACGAAGTTTGTGAGTTTTCGCGAATTGCTGTGGGCGTGGCTAAGCGCTGTTCGCCAAGAAAACAACGCCAGTTTTGAGGGTCTAAACATGCACAGAAACTCATGAAACTTGGCACACACATCTGGCCTGGTAAAATGAGCAATATTTTATTGTTGATTGTGCTATTTTTACAAAAATGACTCAATAGCGCCCCCTAGAAGTTTTTAACGAAGCAGCCCCGGTTGTACGTTTAAGCAAGAACGACGAATATTTTTAGGTGTATGAGGGAGCCCAAGACCTACAAAAAAGTCTCTTTTACCCATATGCTAAAATGAACAGGAAGTGAGCTACGAATTTTTGAATGTCCCATTTTTGACGATTTTTGCACATTCACAGGGGGCAGACTTTTGCCCACTTCTCCTATACGTTTCATCCGACTGAGTTAAGACTTGGCCTGGACCATGTCAAGACCTGAGCCAACGACAGGGGGAAAAATTTTGACTTTTCGAAATACTATATGATGAGGGCGGGGCATCAAAATGTGTGTTTCGCAATGAAAAATGATATGCTTGATAACTCCCCGGTACATGCTCCAAAAAATCCCAAACTTGACATGTATGTTTATCGTCAAGGCCTGAAGTTATCTCTATGACAACATTCAGTTATATATGCAGCGCCACCTAGCCCTTGAGGCATGAAAAAAAAATACCACACATACGGTATTTTGTACAAAAAATGTAAACTCATTCTAAGTGTGATAACTAAGTCATTTATGAATATTCTTTTAGTTTCCACCACTCAAAATGTTCACTGGCATCAGACTTATCCAAACATATATATATTTTTATTTATTTTTGATAGCCTCTATGGACATTAAAAGCAATATCGTGAATGAAGGATATGCTTAATAACTCCACGGTACATGCTCCAAAAAAAATCCCACACTTGACATGTATGCCTATAATCAAGGCCTGAAGGTATCTCTATGACAACATTCAGTTATAAATACAGCGCCACCTAGCCCTTGAGGCTTATATAAAAAAAAATAAAAAATACCCCACATACGGTATTTTGTACAAAAAATGTACAATCATTCTAAGTGTGATAACTAAGTCATTTATGAATATTCTTTTAGTTTCCACCACTCAAATTGTTCACTGGCTTCACACCGATCCAAACGTATGTACGTTTCCATTTTGTTTTATTCATTTTTGATTGCCCCTTTGGACAATAAAAGTAACATTGTGCAATGAGTACAACGAGCGATGATGTGTATATACACTTTTACAAAAAAATACCAATCAGGGCAACTCATTGCCTAAAAATAAAAAAGGACGCTGATTTTTGCAGGTCTTAACAATCACCAAAACCCGTTGAGCTTGACACACACACTGGCAAAAAAATATTCTACATGTAAACGTTTATTATGCCATTTTCAAAGAAATTTTGCTTCCAATATGCCAGTACCCCAACGTGCCAGTACCCCAACGTGCAAGTACCCCAACGTGCAAGGACCCCAATGTGGCCCGGGCTGCGAGGGCCCTTTATAGCTGCTCGCAGCTCTAGTTCTTCTTCTTCTTCTTCTTCTTCTTCTTCTTCTTCTTCTCCGTAAACGATCACGATTTTGGGTACCTAAACATTTACGAAAACTCACCAAACTTTGCACACTCCTCAGGCCCGGCGAAAAATTTGATATTATGAAGTCGTCATAACAACGCGACTCTATAGCGCCCCCTAGCATAGAAAAATAAAAACCAAGCCCGGCACGTTTGAGCTAGAGCAACGAAAATTGGCAGGCACGTGTAGCACCCCGAGACGCACAAAAAAGTCTATTGGGACCATGTAGCTAAAATGTACAGGAAGTGAGCTATGAATTTTTTAATGTCCAATTTTGGCCCATTTTGGCACATTCACTGTGGTCATGCTTTTTCCCCCTTTGCAAACATTTTTCATCCAATTGACTTCAAACTTGGCATTTATCATCTCAAGACCTGAGAGAACAACTGGGGAAAAAATCTTGCCTTTTCGAAATACTATATGATGGGGGCGGGGCATCAAATATTGCCTTTAAAATTTCATTTGTCCAGAAAGAGCAAATGCTTAATAACTCCCATGTTCAAGCTCCAAAAAATCTCAAACTTATCAGGCAACTTAATAGTCACGGCCTGAAAACATCTATATGATAAAATTCAGTTATCCATGTAGCGCCACCTAGTGGTAACAATAATTGTCATACTTTACGTTTTTAGCTACTGTGCTGAGCTCGTTGAAGGGATCCAGTTGAAAATTGGTCAGAAAAGCCTTAAGATGTTGATCATGCCCCACACCGAATATTGTAACTTTTCGCCAAAGGGCGTGGCCGCTACGGTGCCGCAAAGTCTGAAGATTTCTCGTGACAACAAAAGCTGCATTAACTTGACCGAGATGATGCTATCTTCTCAAAATTTTACACAATTGATGAGAGTCCAGCCCTAAAGACATCTACAAACTTATATTTCATCTTACTGATAGCGCCACCTACTGGCAATTTTTTTTCTTACGATTTTTCTTCAATGTTTTTCTCCAACCATGTTAACTGGACCTACCTCATATTTGCTCAGATGAGGGTGTCGGCCTTCATGCTGTCACAACACGAAGTTTGTGAGTTTTCACAAGTCGCTGTGGGCGTGGCTAAGCACTGTTCGCCAAGAAAACAACGCCAGTTTTGAGGGTCTAAACATGCGCAGAAACTCATGAAACTTGGCACACACATCTGGCCTGGTAAAATGAACAATATTTTATTGTTGATTGTGCTATTTTTACAAAAATGACTCAATAGCGCCCCCTAGAAATATTTAACGAAGCAGCCCCGATTGTACGTTTAAGCAAGATCTACGAAAATTTTTACGTGTATGAGGGAGCCAAAGACCTACAAAAAAGACTCTTGGACCCATATGCTAAAATGAACAGGAAGTGAGCTACGAATTTTTGAATGTCCCATTTTTTACGATTTTTGCACATTTTCAGAGGGCATACTTTTGCCCACTTCTCCTACACGTTTTATCCGACTGACTTATGACTTGACCTGGACCATGCCAAGACCTGAGCCAACAACAGACGGAAAAATCTTGACTTTTGGAAATACTATATGATGAGGGCGGGGCATCAAAATTTGTGTTTCGCACTGAAAAAGGATATGCTTAATAACTCCCCGATACATGCTCCAAAAAATCCCAAACTTGACATGTATGTTTATCGTCAAGGCCTGAAGGTATCTCTATGACAACATTCAGTTATATATGCAGCGCCACCTAGCCCTTGAGGCATGAAAAAAAAATACCCCACTTACGGTATTTTGTACAAAAAATGTAAACTCATTCTAAGTGTGATAACTAAGTCATTTAGGAATATTCTTTTACCTTCCACCACTCAAAATATTCACTGGCATCAGACCTAACCAAACATACATATTTTTGTTATTTAGTTTTATGTATTTTTGATAGCCTCTATGGACATTAAAAGCAATATGGTGAATGAAGGCTATGCTTAATAACTCCCAGGTACATGCTCCAAAAAATCCCATATTTGAAATGTATATTTAGAGTCAAGGCCTGAAGGTATCTCTATGACAAAATTCAGTTATAAATACAGCGCCACCTAGTCCTTGAGGCATAAAAAAAAAATGCCTCACTTACGGTATTTTTGCAAAAATTGTAAACTCATTGTAAGTGTGATAACTAAGTCATTTATGAATATTCTTTTACTTTCCACCACTCAATATGTTCACTGGTATCAGACCGATCCAAACATACGTATTTTTTATTTAGTTTTATTTTATTTTTTTTATTGCCTCTATGGACAATAAAAGCAACATTGTGCAATGAGTACGAGCGATGATGTGTGTATATATACTTTTACGAAAAATACCAATCAGAGCAACTCATTGCCTAAAAATAAAAAAAAGACGCTGATTTTTGCAGATCTTAACAATCACCAAAACCCATTGAGCTTGACACACTCATCACATCTGGCAAAAAAAAAAAAAAAAAAGTCCACATGTTTATCATGCCATTTTCAAAGAAATTCTGCTTCCAATGTGCCAGTACCCCAATGTGCAAGTTCCCCAACGTGCAAGTACCCCAACGTGGCCCGGGCTGCGAGGGCCCTTTATAGCTGCTCGCAGCTCTAGTTATTAGGGCCCGAGCAGCGGCGGCGGCGGTGCCGCTGCGAGGCCCTATTGTTTTTGTAGGAATTCTTATTATTATTCTTATTATTATTCTTCTCCGCAAACAATCGCATTTTTGAGACACTAAACGTGACCGAAAACTCACCAAACTTTACACGCACATCAGGCCTGGCGAAAAATTTGATATTTTAAAGTCGCCATACATGATAACAGAAAAATGGCTCCTTAGCGCCCCCTACATAGGTTAAACGGATCCCTGTCCCGCTACGATTGTCCGACGGCTATGAAAATTGTGTGGCACCTGTAGCACATCCCAATGAACAAAAACCTCTTTGAAGTGTGTACCCTAAAATAGACAGAAAGTGAGGTATGAGTATTTAAATGTCCAATTTTTGCCAATTTTTGCACATTTACAGGGGTCATACTTTTGCCCGCTTCTCCTACACGGTTAACCCGATTGACTTCAAACTTGGGATGTACCATCTCAACACCTGGGACAACATCATTGTGAAAAATGAAAAGTTTTTGATATACTATATGACGGCGGCGGCGCATCAAATTTAGAGTTTAAAAATTCTTACTTCACGAGGCATTGCCGGTTGTACGTTTAATCTAGAGCTACGAAAATTGGTACACATATGTAACAGGCTATGACCTACAAAAAACTCTTTTTGAACCATATGCTAAACCTAACAGGAAGTCCACCATTTTGATTTATTTTGGAACGTGTTGCCATTTTTTTGGCCATTTCATTGGAGTCTTATTTTAACGAACTCCTCCTACAGTGTTTATCCGATCATCTTCAAACTTGGTGTGATTCATCTTAAGATGTTGAAGATGAAAAGTTATTGAAAGCTTTGTATTTCGTCGCACGCTGTTGTCATGGCATGCACTGTTTGCAAAGGAAAAAAAATATCCTTAAAGAAGCATTGCCAGTTGTACGAAGCAGCTAGAGCTACGAAAATTTGTAGACATATGTAACAGCCCAAGATGTACAAAAAAGTCTCCTGGTGCCCTGTGCTAAACCCAACAGGAAGTCCCCCAGGGGCCGGGCATCACATTTTGAGCTAAAAAAAACTCCTCTTTAACAAAGCATACCCGGCTGTACGTTTCACCTAGAGTTACCAAAATTTGTAGAGGTATATAACAGCCCTCGATTTACAAAAAACTCTTTTTGAACCATATGCTAAACCTAACAGGACGTCCGCCATTTTGATTTACTTTGGAATGTGTTGCCATTTTTTTTGGCCATTTCATAGGGGTCATATTTTAACAAACTCCTCCTACAGAGTTTATCCGATCATCTTCAAACTTGGTGTGATTCATCTTAAGATGTTGAAAATGAAAAGTTATTGAAAGTTTTTTATTTCGTCACATGCTGTTATCGTGGCATGCACTTTTTGCAAAGGAAAAAAATCCTTCTTAATGAAGCATTCCCAGTTGTACGAAGCAGCTAGAGCTATGAAAAATTGTAGACATATGTAACAGCCCAGGATCTACAAAAATGTCTCTTGGTGCCATGTGCTAAACGCAACAGGAAGTCCCCCAGGGGCCGGGCATCACATTTTGAGCTAAAAAACTCCTCTTTAACTAAGCATTCCCGGTTGTACGTTTCACCTAGCGCTATGATAATTTGCAGGCATACATAAGAGCCCACGATGTACAAAAAAGTCTCTTGGAACCATGGGCTAAACCAAACAGGAAGTCCGCCATTTTGATTTATGATGGGATTTGTTGCCATTTTTTGTGGCCTTTTTCAGGGGTCATATTTTAACGAACCCCTCCTACAAAATTTATCCGACTGTCTTCAAACTTGGTATGTTTCATCTTAAGATGTTTAAGATGCAAAGTAATCGAAAGTTTTTTATTTTGTCACACGCTGATGCCATAGCAATGCATGGGAATTGCACACCATATTTTGCGTTTTGATTAAACACCTAAAGCTATGATAATTTGCAGGCAAACATAAGAGCTCAGGATGTACAAAAAAAGTCTCTTGGAGCAATATGCTAAACCAATCAGGAAGTCCACCATTTTGATTTACGTTGGGATTTGTAGCCATTTTTTGTGGCCTTTTTTAGGGGTCATATTTTAACGAACTCCTCCTACAAAATTTATCCGACTGTCTTTAAACTTGGTGTGCTTCATCTTAAGATGTTTAAGATGCAAAGTTATCGAAAGTTATTTATTTTGTCGCACGCCGTTGTCATGGCGATGCATTGTTTGCCAAGTAAAATGTTACTTTTTTTTTTTGGTCTAAACATGTGCAAAAACTCATGAAACTTTACACACACATCAGGCTTGTCATCAGCATGAATATTTTAGAGATTTCGTATTCAATTTGCAATAAATGGTTCAATAGCGCCCTCTAGACATTTTTATGAAGCTTTTGCAAATGTTTTGTGTTTTATGATTCAGCTAGATTTGTAAAAATTGGGATACCTATCAGCCTAAGACTTACAAAAAGGTTTCTAAAGCCATATGCTGAATCAAAAAGGAAGTCTGCCATTTTGATTTACTTTGGTATTTGTAGCCATTTTTTGGGGCCTTTTATAGGGGTCATATTTTCAACAGAACTTATCAGATCGTCTTCATTCTTTGGCGTGTTTCATCTTAAGATATTTAAGATGAAAAGTTATTGAATTTTTTTATTTTGTCACACGCCTTTGCTGTAGCCATGCATTGTTTGTGAAGAAAAATGCTTTTTTGAGAGTCTAAATATGGGTGAAAACTCACAAAACTTTGCACACGCACCAGACCTGTCTAGAACATGAATATTTTATTTAGAGATTTGTTGTGCTATTTGTAATAAATGGCTCAATAGCGCCCTCTAGACATTTTTATGAAGTCTTTCCGATTATATGATTCAGCTAGATGTGTGAATATTGGCAGGCATGCCGAATATATTCAAAAAGTATTCTACATAGCCATGTGCCAATCCATTTTGATTTTATTTTGTTAATTGTGCATCGTTTTTGGCCTTTCCATGAAACTTTAAAAACACAAAGCATGGCAAAAACGTTTACAATTTAGATGGTTTCCTATTTGACAGTACCCCAACATGCCAGTACCCCGACGTGCAAATACCCCAACGTGGCCCGGGTTGCGAGGGCCCTTTATAGCTGCTCGCAGCTCTAGTTCTTCTTCTTCTTCTTTATTCTCCGCAAACGATCGCGATTTTGGGTACCTAAACATTCACGAAAACTCACCGAACTTTGCACACTCCTCAGGCCCGGCGAAAAATTTGATATTATTAAGTCGTCATAACAATGCGACTCGATAGCGCCCCCTAGCGTAGAAAAATAAAAACCAAGCCCGGCACGTTTGTGCTAGAGCAACAAAAATTGGCAAGCACGTGTAGCACCCCGAGACGCACAAAAAAGTCTATTGGGACCATGTAGCTAAAATGTACAGGAAGTGAGCTATGAATTTTTTTATGTCCAATTTTGGCCTATTTTGGCACATTCACTGTGGTCATGCTTTTTCCCACTTTGCAAACATTTTTCATCCAATTGACTTCAAACTTGGCATTTATCATCTCAAGACCTGAGAGAAAAACTGGGCAAAACATCTTGCCTTTTTGAAATACTATATGACGGGGGCGGGGCATCAAATATTGCCTTTAAAATTTCATTTGTCCAGAAAGAGCAAATGCTTAATAACTCCCATGTTCAAGCTCCAAAAAATCTCAAACTTCTCAGGCAACGTAATAGTCACGGCCTGAAAACATCTATATGATAAAATTCAGTTATACATATAGCGCCACCTAGTGGTTACAATAAATGTCATACTTTACGTTTTTAGCTACTGTGCTGAGCTTGTTGAAGGGATCCATTTGAAAATTGGTCAGAAAAGGCTTAAGATGTTGATCATGCCCCACACCGAATATTGTAACTTTTCGCCAAAGGGCGTGGCCGCTACGGTGACGCAAAGTCTGAAGATTTTTCGTGAAAATAAAAGCTGCATTAACTTGACCGAGATGATCCTATCTTCTCAAAATTTCACACATTTGATGAGAGTCCAGCCCTAAAGACATCTACTGACTTATATTTCATCTAACTGATAGCGCCACCTAGTGGCAATTTTTTTTATTACGAATTTTCTTCTACGTTTTTCTCCAAACACGTTAACTGGACCTACCTCATATTTGCTCAGATGAGGGTTTCGGCCTTCATGATGTCACAACACGAAGTTTGTGAGTTTTCGCGAATTGCTGTGGGTGTGGCTAAGCGCTGTTCGCCAAGAAAACAACGCCAGTTTTGAGGGTCTAAACATGCACAGAAACTCATGAAACTTGGCACACACATCTGGCCTGGTAAAATGAGCAATATTTTATTGTTGATTGTGCTATTTTTACAAAAATGACTCAATAGCGCCCCCTAGAAGTTTTTAACGAAGCAGCCCCGGTTGTACGTTTAAGCAAGAACGACGAATATTTTTAGGTGAATGAGGGAGCCCAAGACCTACAAAAAAGTCTCTTGGACCCATATGCTAAAATGAACAGGAAGTGAGCTACGAATTTTTGAATGTCCCATTTTTGACCATTTTTGCACATTCACAGGGCGCAGACTTTTGCCCACTTCTCCTACACGTTTCATATGACTGAGTTAAGACTTGACCTGGACCATGTCAAGACCTGAGCCAACGACAGGGGGAAAAATCTTGACCTTTCGAAATACTATATGATGAAGGCGGGGCATCAAAATTTGTGTTTCGCACTGAAAAAGGATATGCTTAATAACTCCCCGGTACATGCTCCAAAAAATCCCAAACTTGACATGTATGTTTATCGTCAAGGCCTGAAGCTATCTCTATGACAACATTCAGTTATATATGCAGCGCCACCTAGCCCTTGAGGCATAAAAAAAAAATACCCCACTTACGGTATTTTGTACAAAAAATGTAAACTCATTCTAAGTGTGATAACTAAGTCATTTATGAATATTCTTTTAGTTTCCACCACTCAAAATGTTCACTGGCATCAGACTTATCCAAACATATATATATTTAGGGCCCGAGCAGCGACCGCTGCGAGGTCCCTATTGTTTTTGTAAAAATTATTATTATTATTATTATTATTATTATTATTATTATTATTATTATTATTATTATTATTATTCTTCTTTATTCTCCGCAAACGATCGCGATTTTGGCTACCTAAACATTCACGAAAACTCACCGAACTTTGCACACTCCTCAGGCCCGGCGAAAAATTTGATATTATTAAGTCGTCATAACAATGCGACTCGATAGCGCCCCCTAGCGTAGAAAAATAAAAAACAATCCCGGCCCGTTTGAGCTAGAGCTACGAAAATTGGCAGGCACGTGTAGCACCCCGAGACGCACAACAAAGTCAGTGGAAGCCATTTCCTAAAATGTACAGGAAGTGAGCTATGAATTTTTGAATGTCCAATTTTGGCCCATTTTGGCACATTCACTGTGGTCATACTTTTTCCCCCTTTGCAAATATTTTTCAGCCAGTTGACTTCAAACTTGCCATGTATCATCTCAAGACCTGAGACAACAACTGGGCAAAATATCTTGACTTTTTGAAATACTATATGACGGGGGCGGGGCATCAAATATTGCCTTTAAAATTTCATTTGTCCAGAAAGACAAAATGCTGAATAACTCCCATGTACAAGCTCCAAAAAATCTCAAACTTCTCATGCAACTTAATAGTCACGGCCTGAAGACATCTATATGATAAAATTCTGTTATATATATAGCACCACCTAGTGGTGACAATAAATGTCATACTTTACGTTTTTAGCTACTGTGCCAAGCTCTTTGAAGGGATCCAGTTGAAAGTTGGTCAGACAAGCCTTAAGATGTTGATCATGCCCTACACCGAATATTGTAACTTTTCGCCAAAAGGCGTGGCCGCTACGGTGCCGCAAAGTCTGGTAATTTTTCGTGGCAATAAAAGCTGCTTTAACTTGACCCAGATGATCCTATCTTCTCAAAATTTCACACATTTGATGAGAGTCCAGCCCTTAAGACATCTACGTACTTATATTTCATCTTACTGATAGCGCCACCTACTGGCAATTTTTTTTCTTACGATTTTTCTTCAATGTTTTTCTCCAACCCCATTAACTGCACCTACCTCATATTTGCTCAGATGAGGGTTTCGGTCTTCATGATGTCACAATACGAAGTTTGTGAGTTTTTGCGAATCGCTGTGGGCGTGGCTAAGCGCTGTTCGCCAAGAAAACAACACCAATTTTGAGGGCCTAAACTGGCACAAAAACTCCTGAAACTTGGCACACACATCTGGCCTGGTAAAATGAGCAATATTTTATTGTTGATTGTGCTATTTTTACAAAAATGACTCAATAGCGCCCCCTCGAAATTTTTAACGAAGCAGCCCCGGTTGTACGTTTAAGCAAGAACGACGAATATTTTTAGGTGTATGAGGGAGCCCAAGACCTACAAAAAAGTCTCATGTACCCATATGCTAAAATGAACAGGAAGTGAGCTACGAATTTTTGAATGTCCCATTTTTGACGATTTGTGCACATTCACAGGGGGCAGACTTTTGCCCACTTCTCCTACACGTTTCATCCGACTGAGTTAAGACTTGGCCTGGACCATGTCAAGACCTGAGCCAACGACAGGGGGAAATATTTTGACTTTTCGAAATACTATATGATGAGGGTGGGGCATCAAAATTTGTGTTTCGCAATGTAAAAGGATATGCTTGATAACTCCCCGGGACATGCTCCAAAAAATCCCAAACTTGACATGTATGTTTATCGTCAAGGCCTGAAGTTATCTCTATGACAACATTCAGTTATATATGCAGCGCCACCTAGCCCTTGAGACATGGAAAAAAAATACCCCACATACGGTATTTTGTACAAAAAATGTAAACTCATTCTAAGTGTGATAACGAAGTCATTTATGAATATTCTTTTAGTTTCCACCACTCAAAATGTTCACTGGCATCAGACTTATCCAAACATATATATATTTTTATTTATTTTTGATAGCCTCTATGGACAAGCAATATCGTGAATGAAGGATATGCTTAATAACTCCACGGTACATGCTCCAAAAAAAATCCCACACTTGACATGTATGCTTATAATCAAGGCCTGAAGGTATCTCTATGACAACATTCAGTTATAAATACAGCGCCACCTAGCCCTTGAGGCTTATATATAAAAAAAAAAAAAAAAATACCCCACATACGGTATTTTGTACAAAAAATGTACACTCATTCTAAGTGTGATAACTAAGTCATTTATGAATATTCTTTTAGTTTCCACCACTCAAATTGTTCACTGGCTTCACACCGATCCAAACGTATGTACGTTTCCATTTTGTTTTATTCATTTTTGATTGCCCCTTTGGACAATAAAAGTAACATTGTGCAATGAGTACAACGAGCGATGATGTGTATATACACTTTTACAAAAAAATACCAATCAGGGCAACTCATTGCCTAAAAATAAAAAAGGACGCTGATTTTTGCAGGTCTTAACAATCACCAAAACCCGTTGAGCTTGACACACACACTGGCAAAAAAATATTCTACATGTAAACGTTTATTATGCCATTTTCAAAGAAATGTTTCTTCCAATATGCCAGTACCCCAATGTGCCAGTACCCCAACGTGCAAGGACCCCAACGTGGCCCGGGCTGCGAGGGCCCTTTATAGCTGCTCGCAGCTCTAGTTATTATTATTCTTCTTTATTCTCCGCAAACAATCGCGATTTTGGGTACCTAAATATTCACGAAAACTCACCAAACTTTGCACACTCCTCAGGTCCGGCGAAAAATTTGATATTATGAAGTCGTTATAACAACGCGACTCTATAGCGCCCCCTAGAGTAGAAAAATACAAACCAAGCCCGACACGTTTGAGCTAGAGCAACGAAAATTGGCAGGCACGTGTAGCACCCCGAGACGCACAAAAAAGTCTATTGGGACCATGTAGCTAAAATGTACAGGAAGTGAGCTATGAATTTTTTAATGTCCAATTTTGGCCTATTTTGGCACATTCACTGTGGTCATGCTTTTTCCCCCTTTGCAAACATTTTTCATCCAATTTACTTCAAACTTGGCATTTATCATCTCAAGACCTAAGAGAACAGCTGGGCAAAACATCTTGCCTTTTCGAAATACTATACGACGGGGGCGGAGCATCAAATATTGCCTTTAAAATTTCATTTGTCCAGAAAGAGCAAATGCTTAATAACTCCCATGTTCAAGCTCCAAAAAATCTCAAACTTCTCAGGCAACGTAATAGTCACAGCCTGAAAACATCTATATGACAAAATTCAGTTATACATATAGCGCCACCTAGTGGTTACAATAAATGTCATACTTTACATTTTTAGCTACTGTGCTGAGCTTGTTGAAGGGATCCATGTGAAAATTGGTCAGAAAAGCCTTAAGATGTTGATCATGCCCCACACCGAATATTGTAACTTTTCGTCAAAGGGCGTGGCCGCTACGGTGACGCAAAATCTGAAGATTTTTCGTGAAAATAAAAGCTGCATTAACTTGACCGAGATCATCCTATCTTCTCAAAATTTCACACATTTGATGAGAGTCCAGCTCTAAAGACATCTACTAACTTACATTTCATCTAACTGATAGCGCCACCTAGTGGCAATTTTTTTTCTTACGAATTTTCTTCTACGTTTTTCTCCAAACACGTTAACTGGACCTACCTCATATTTGCTCAGAGGAGGGTTTCGGCCTTCATGATGTCACAACACGAAGTTTGTGAGTTTTCGCGAATTGCTGTAGGCGTGGCTAAGCGCTGTTCGCCAAGAAAACAACGCCAGTTTTGAGGGTCTAAACATGCACAGAAACTCCTGAAACTTGGCACACACATCTGGCCTGGTAAAATGAGCAATATTTTATTGTTGATTGTGCTATTTTTACAAAAATGACTCAATAGCGCCCCCTTGAAATTTTTAACGAAGCAGCCCCGGTTGTACGTTTAAGCAAGAACGCCGAATATTTTTAAGTGTATGAGGGAGCCCAAGACCTACAAAAAAGTCTCTTGTACCCATATGCTAAAATGAACAGGAAGTGAGCTACGAATTTTTGAATGTCCCATTTTTGACGATTTTTGCACATTCACAGGGGGCAGACTTTTGCCCACTTCTCCTACACGTTTCATCCGACTGAGTTAAGACTTGGCCTGGACCATGTCAAGACCTGAGCCAACGACAGGGGGAAAAATTTTGACTTTTCGAAATACTATATGATGAGGGCGGGGCATCAAAATTTGTGTTTCACAATGAAAAAGGATATGCTTGATAACTCCCCGGTACATGCTCCAAAAAATCCCAAACTTGACATGTATGTTTATCGTCAAGGCCTGAAGTTATCTCTATGACAACATTCAGTTATATATGCAGCGCCACCTAGCCCTTGAGGCATGAAAAAAAAATACCCCACATACGGTATTTTGTACAAAAAATGTACACTCATTCTAAGTGTGATAACTAAGTCATTTATGAATATTTTTTTAGTTTCCACCACTCAAAATGTTCACTGGCATCAGACTTATCCAAACATATATATATTTTTATTTATTTTTGATAGCCTCTATGGACATTAAAAGCAATATCGTGAATGAAGGATATGCTTAATAACTCCACGGTACATGCTCCAAAAAAAAATCCCACACTTGACATGTATGCTTATAATCAAGGCCTGAAGGTATCTCTATGACAACATTCAGTTATAAATACAGCGCCACCTAGCCCTTGAGGCTTATATAAAAAAAAATAAAAATACCCCACATACGGTATTTTGTACAAAAAATGTACACTCATTCTAAGTGTGATAACTAAGTCATTTATGAATATTCTTTTAGTTTCCACCACTCAAATTGTTCACTGGCTTCACACAATTCCAAACGTATGTACGTTTCCATTTTGTTTTATTCATTTTTGATTGCCCCTTTGGACAATAAAAGTAACATTGTGCAATGAGTACAACGAGCGATGATGTGTATATACACTTTTACAAAAAAATACCAATCAGGGCAACTCATTGCCTAAAAATAAAAAAGGACGCTGATTTTTGCAGGTCTTAACAATCACCAAAACCCGTTGAGCTTGACACACACACTGGCAAAAAAATATTCTACATGTAAACGTTTATTATGCCATTTTAAAAGAAATTTTGCTTCCAATATGCCAGTACCCCAACGTGCCAGTACCCCAATGTGCAAGTACCCCAACGTGCAAGGACCCCAACGTGGCCCGGGCTGCGAGGGCCCTTTATAGCTGCTCGCAGCTCTAGTTTTATTTATTTTTGATAGCCTCTGTGGACATTAAAAGCAATATCGTGAATGAAGGATATGCATAATAACTCCACGGTACATGCTCCAAAAAAAATCCCACACTTGACATGTATGCTTATAATCAAGGCCTGAAGGTATCTCGATGACAACATTCAGTTATAAATACAGCGCCACCTAGCCCTTGAGGCTTATATAAAAAAAAAAAACCCACATTCGGTATTTTGTACAAAAAAATGTAAACTCATTCTAAGTGTGATGACTAAGTCATTTCTGAATATTCTTTTAGTTTCCACCACTCAAATTGTTCACTGGCTTCACACCGATCCAAACGTATGTACGTTTCCATTTTGTTTTATTCATTTTTGATTGCCCCTTTGGACAAAAAAAGTAACATTGTGCAATGAGTACAACGAGCGATGATGTATATATACACTTTTACAAAAAATACCAATCAGGGCAACTCATTGCCTAAAAATAAAAAAGGCCGCTGATTTTTGCAGGTCTTAACAATCACCAAAACCCGTTGAGCTTGACACACACTGGCAAAAAAAATATTCTACATGTAAACGTTTATTATGCCATTTTCAAAGAAATTTTGCTTCCAATATGCCAGTACCCCAACGTGCCAGTACCCTAACGTGCAAGTACCCCAACGTGCAAGGACTCCAATGTGCAAGGACTCCAACGTGGCCCGGGCTGCGAGGGCCCTTTATAGCTGCTCGCAGCTCTAGTTAGGGCCCGAGCAGCGACCGCTGCGAGGTCCCTATTGTTTTTGTAAAAATTATTATTATTATTATTATTATTATTATTATTAGGGCCCGAGCAGCGACCGCTGCGAGGTCCCTATTGTTTTTCGTTCTAATTATTATTATTATTATTATTATTATTATTATTATTATTCTCCGTAAACGATCGCATTTTTGAGTACCTAAACATTCACGAAAACTCACCAAACTTTGCACACTCCTCAGGCCCGGCAAAAAATTTGATATTATGAAGTCGTCATAACAACGCGACTCTATAGCGCCCCCTAGCGTAGAAAAATAAAAACCAAGCCTGGCACGTTTGAGCTAGAGCAACGAAAATTGGCAGGCACGTGTAGCACCCCGAGACGCACAAAAAAAGTCTATTGGGACCATGTAGCTAAAATGTACAGGAAATGAGCTATTAATTTTTTTATGTCCAATTTTGGCCTATTTTGGCACATTCACTGTGGTCATGCTTTTTCCCCCTCTGCAAACATTTTTCATCCAATTCACATCAAACTTGGCATTTATCATCTCAAGACCTGAGAGAACAACTGGGCAAAAAGTCTTGCCTTTTCGAAATACTATATGATGGGGGCGGGGCATCAAATATTGTCTTTAAAATTTCATTTGTCCAGAAAGAGCAAATGCTTAATAACTCCCATGTTCAAGCTCCAAAAAATCTCAAACTTCTCAGGCAACGTAATAGTCACGGCCTGAAAACATCTATATGATAAAATTCAGTTATACATATAGCGCCACCTAGTGGTGACAATAAATGTCATACTTTACGTTTTTAGCTACTGCGCTGAGCTCGTTGAAGGGATCCAGTTGAAAGTTGGTCAGAAAAGCCTTAAGATGTTGATCATGCCCATCACCGAATATTGTAACTTTTCGCCAAAGGGCGTGGCCGCTACGGTGCCGCAAAGTCTGAAGATTTTTCGTGACAATAAAAGCTGCATGAACTTGACCGAGATGATCCTATCTTCTCAAAATTTCACACATTTGATGAGAGTCCAGCCCTAAAGACATCTACGAACTTATATTTCATCTTACTGATAGCGCCACCTCGTGGCAATTTTTTTTCTTACGAATTTTCTTGTACATTTTTTCTCCAAACACGTTAACTGGACCAACCTCATATTTGCTCAGATGAGGGTTTCGGCCTTCATGATGTCACAACACGAAGTTTGTGAGTTTTCGCGAATCGCTGTGGGCGTGGCTAAGCACTGTTCGCCAAGAAAACAACGCCAGTTTTGAGGGTCTAAATATGCGCAGAAACTCATGAAACTTGGCACACACATCTGGCCTGGTAAAATGAACAATATTTTATTGTTGATTGTGCTATTTTTACAAAAATGACTCAATAGCGCCCCCTAGAAATTTTTAACGAAGCAGCCCCGATTGTACGTTTAAGCAAGATCTACGAAAATTTTTACGTGTATGAGGGAGCCAAAGACCTACAAAAAAGACTCTTGGACCCATATGCTAAAATGAACAGGAAGTGAGCTACGAATTTTTGAATGTCCCATTTTTTACGATTTTTGCACATTTTCAGAGGGCATACTTTTGCCCACTTCTCCTACACGTTTTATCCGACTGACTTATGACTTGACCTGGACCATGCCAAGACCTGAGCCAACAACAGACGGAAAAATCTTGACTTTTGGAAATACTATATCATGAGGGCGGGGCATCAAAATTTGTGTTTCGCAATGAAAAAGGATATGCTTGATAACTCCCCGGTACATGCTCCAAAAAATCCCAAACTTGACATGTATGTTTATCGTCAAGGCCTGAGGGTATCTCTATGACAACATTCAGTTATATATGCAGCGCCACCTAGCCCTTGAGGCATGAAAAAAAAATACCCCACTTACGGTATTTTGTACAAAAAATGTAAACTCATTCTAAGTGTGATAACTAAGTCATTTAGGAATATTCTTTTACCTTCCACCACTCAAAATATTCACTGGCATCAGACCTAACCAAACATACATATTTTTGTTATTTAGTTTTATGTATTTTTGATAGCCTCTATGGACATTAAAAGCAATATCGTGAATGAAGGCTATGCTTAATAACTCCCAGGTACATGCTCCAAAAAATCCCATATTTGAAATGTATATTTAGAGTCAAGGCCTGAAGTTATCTCTATGACAAAATTCAGTTATAAATACAGCGCCACCTAGTCTTTGAGGCATAAAAAAAAATGCCTCACTTACGGTATTTTTGCAAAAATTGTAAACTCATTGTAAGTGTGATAACTAAGTCATTTATGAATATTCTTTTACTTTCCACCACTCAATATGTTCACTGGTATCAGACCGATCCAAACATACGTATTTTTTATTTAGTTTTATTTTTATTTTTTATCGCCTCTATGGACAATAAATGCAACATTGTGCAATGAGTACGAGCGATGATGTGTGTATATATACTTTTACGAAAAATACCAATCAGAGCAACTCATTGCCTAAAAATAAAAAAAAGACGCTGATTTTTGCAGATCTTAACAATCACCAAAACCCATTGAGCTTGACACACTCATCACACCTGGCAAAAAAAAAAAAAAAAGTCCACATGTTTATCATGCCATTTTCAAAGAAATTCTGCTTCCAATGTGCCAGTACCCCAATGTGCAAGTTCCCCAACGTGCAAGTACCCCAACGTGGCCCGGGCTGCGAGGGCCCTTTATAGCTGCTCGCAGCTCTAATTATTATTATTATTATTATTATTATTATTATTATTATTATTATTATTAGGGCCCGAGCAGCTACCGCTGCGAGGTCCCTATTGTTTTTCGATCGGATTATTATTATTATTATTATTATTATTATTATTCTTTTTCTCCGTAAACGATCACGATTTTGGGTACCTAAACATTTACGAAAACTCACCAAACTTTGCACACTCCTCAGGCCCGGCGAAAAATTTGATATTATGAAGTCGTCATAACAACGCGACTCTATAGCGCCCCCTAGCATAGAAAAATAAAAACCAAGCCCGGCATGTTTGAGCTAGAGCAACGAAAATTGGCAGGCACGTGTAGCACCCCGAGACGCACAAAAAAAGTCTATTGGGACCATGTAGCTAAAATGTACAGGAAGTGAGCTATGAATTTTTTAATGTCCAATTTTGGCCTATTTTGGCACATTCACTGTGGTCATGCTTTTTCCCCCTTTGCAAACATTTTTCATCCAATTGACTTCAAACTTGGCATTTATCATCTCAAGACCTGAGAGAACAACTGGGCAAAAAATCTTGTCTTTTCGAAATACTATATGACGGGGGCGGGGCATCAAATATTGCCTTTAAAATTTCATTTGTCCAGAAAGAGCAAATGCTTAATAACTCCCATGTTCAAGCTCCAAAAAATCTCAAACTTATCAGGCAACTTAATAGTCACGGCCTGAAAACATCTATATGATAAAATTCAGTTATCCATGTAGCGCCACCTAGTGGTAACAATAATTGTCATACTTTACGTTTTTAGCTACTGTGCTGAGCTCGTTGAAGGGATCCAGTTGGAAATTGGTCATAAAAGCCTTAAGATGTTGATCATGCCCCACACCGAATATTGTAACTTTTCGCCAAAGGGCGTGGCCGCTACGGTGCCGCAAAGTCTGAAGATTTCTCGTGACAACAAAAGCTGCATTAACTTGACCGAGATGATGCTATCTTCTCAAAATTGTACACAATTGATGAGAGTCCAGCCCTAAAGACATCTACAAACTTATATTTCATCTTACTGATAGCGCCACCTACTGGCAATTTTTTTTCTTACGATTTTTCTTCAATGTTTTTCTCCAACCATGTTAACTGGACCTACCTCATATTTGCTCAGATGAGGGTGTCGGCCTTCATGCTGTCACAACACGAAGTTTGTGAGTTTTCGCGAGTCGCTGTGGGCGTGGCCAAGCGCTGTTCGCCAAGAAAACAACGCCAATTTTGAGGGCCTAAACTGGCACAGAAACACACGAAACTTGGCACACACAGCTGGCCTGGCAAAATGAGCAATTTTTTATCGGCGATTGTGCTATTTTTACAAAAATGACTCAATAGCGCCCCCTAGAAATCTTTAACGAAACAGCCCCAGTTGTACGTTTAAGCAAGAACGACGAATATTTTTAGGTGTATGAGGGAGCCCAAGACCTACAAAAAAGTCTCTTGTACCCATATGCTAAAATGAACAGGAAGTGAGCTACGAATTTTTGAATGTCCCATTTTTGACGATTTTTGCACATTCACAGGGGGCAGACTTTTGCCCACTTCTCCTACACGTTTCATCCGACTGAGTTAAGACTTGGCCTGGACCATGTCAAGACCTGAGCCAACGACAGGGGGAAAATTTTTGACTTTTCAAAATACTATATGATGAGGGCGGGGCATCAAAATTTGTGTTTCGCAATGAAAAAGGATATGCTTGATAACTCCCCGGTACATGCTCCAAAAAATCCCAAACTTGACATGTATGTTTATCGTCAAGGCCTGAAGTTATCTCTATGACAACATTCAGTTATATATGCAGCGCCACCTAGCCCTTGAGGCATAAAAAAAAAATACCCCACATACGGTATTTTGTACAAAAAATTTAAACTCATTCTAAGTGTGATAACTAAGTCATTTAGGAATATTCTTTTAGTTTCCACCACTCAAAATGTTCACTGGCATCAGACATCCAAACATATATATATTTTTATTTATTTTTTGATAGCCTTTATGGACATTAAAAGCAATATCGTGAATGAAGGATATGCTTAATAACTCCACGGTACATGCTCCAAAAAAAATCCCACACTTGACATGTATGCTTATAATCAAGGCCTGAAGGTATCTCTATGACAACATTCAGTTATAAATACAGCGCCACCTAGCCGTTGAGGCTTATATAAAAAAAATTAAAAAAATACCCCAAATACGGTATTTTGTACAAAAAATGTACACGCATTCTAAGTGTGATAACTAAGTCATTTATGAATATTCTTTTAGTTTCCACCACTCAAATTGTTCACTGGCTTCACACCGATCCAAACGTATGTACGTTTCCATTTTGTTTTATTCATTTTTGATTGCCCCTTTGGACAATAAAAGTAAACATTGTGCAATGAGTACAACGAGCGATGATGTGTATATACACTTTTACAAAAAAATACCAATCAGGGCAACTCATTGCCGAAAAATAAATAAGGACGCTGATTTTTGCAGGTCTTAACAATCACCAAAATCCGTTGAGCTTGACAGACACTGGCAAAAAAAATATTCTACATGTAAACGTTTATTATGCCATTTTCAAAGAAATTTTGCTTCCAATATGCCAGTACCCCAACGTGCCAGTACCCCAACGTGCAAGTACCCCAACGTGCAAGGACCCCAACGTGGCCCGGGCTGCGAGGGCCCTTTATAGCTGCTCGCAGCTCTAGTTAGGGCCCGAGCAGCTACCGCTGCGAGGTCCCTATTGTTTTTCGATCGGATTATTATTATTAGGGCCCGAGCAGCGACCGCTGCGAGGTCCCTATTGTTTTTGTAAAAATTATTATTATTATTATTATTATTATTATTATTATTCTTTATTCTCCGCAAACGATCGCGATTTTGGGTACCTAAACATTCACGAAAACTCACCGAACTTTGCACACTCCTCAGGCCCGGCGAAAAATTTGATATTATTAAGTCGTCATAACAATGCGACTCGATAGCGCCCCCTAGCGTAGAAAAATAAAAACCAAGCCCGGCACGTTTGAGCTAGAGCAACAAAAATTGGCAGGCACGTGTAGCACCCCGAGACGCACAAAAAAGTCTATTGGGACCATGTAGCTAAAATGTACAGGAAGTGAGCTATGAATTTTTTTATGTCCAATTTTGGCCTATTTTGGCACATTCACTGTGGTCATGCTTTTTCCCCCTTTGCAAACATTTTTCATCCAATTGACTTCAAACTTGGCATTTATCATCTCAAGACCTGAGAGAACAACTGGGCAAAACATCTTGCCTTTTTGAAATACTATATGACGGGGGCGGGGCATCAAATATTGCCTTTAAAATTTCATTTGTCCAGAAAGAGCAAATGCTTAATAACTCCCATGTTCAAGCTCCAAAAAATCTCAAACTTCTCAGGCAACGTAATAGTCACGGCCTGAAAACATCTATATGATAAAATTCAGTTATACATATAGCGCCACCTAGTGGTTACAATAAATGTCATACTTTACGTTTTTAGCTACTGTGCTGAGCTTGTTGAAGGGATCCATTTGAAAATTGGTCAGAAAAGCCTTAAGATGTTGATCATGCCCCACACCGAATATTGTAACTTTTCGCCAAAGGGCGTGGCCGCTACGGTGACGCAAAATCTGAAGATTTTTTGTGAAAATAAAAGCTGCATTAACTTGACCGAGATGATCCTATCTTCTCAAAATTTCACACATTTGATGAGAGTCCAGCCCTAAAGACATCTACTGACTTATATTTCATCTAACTGATAGCGCCACCTAGTGGCAATTTTTTTTCTTACGAATTTTCTTCTACGTTTTTCTCCAAACACGTTAACTGGACCTACCTCATATTTGCTCAGATGAGGGTTTCGGCCTTCATGATGTCACAACACGAAGTTTGTGAGTTTTCGCGAATTGCTGTGGGTGTGGCTAAGCGCTGTTCGCCAAGAAAATAACGCCAGTTTTGAGGGTCTAAACATGCACAGAAACTCATGAAACTTGGCACACCCATCTGGCCTGGTAAAATGAGCAATATTTTATTGTTGATTGTGCTATTTTTACAAAAATGACTCAATAGCGCCCCCTAGAAGTTTTTAACGAAGCAGCCCCGGTTGTACGTTTAAGCAAGAACGACGAATATTTTTAGGTGTATGAGGGAGCCCAAGACCTACAAAAAAGTCTCTTGTACCCATATGCTAAAATGAACAGGAAGTGAGCTACGAATTTTTGAATGTCCCATTTTTGACGATTTTTGCACATTCACAGGGGGCAGACTTTTGCCCACTTCTCCTACACGTTTCATCCGACTGAGTTAAGACTTGGCCTGGACCATGTCAAATCCTGAGCCAACGACAGGGGGAAAAATTTTGACTTTTCGAAATACTATATGATGAGGGCGGGGCATCAAAATTTGTGTTAAGCAATGTAAAAGGATATGCTTGATAACTCCCCGGGACATGCTCCAAAAAATCCCAAACTTGACATGTATGTTTATCGTCAAGGCCTGAAGCTATCTCTATGACAACATTCAGTTATATATGCAGCGCTACCTAGCCCTTGAGGCATGAAAAAAAAATACCCCACATACGGTATTTTGTACAAAAAATGTAAACTCATTCTAAGTGTGATAACGAAGTCATTTATGAATATTCTTTTAGTTTCCACCACTCAAAATGTTCACTGGCATCAGACTTATCCACACATATATATATTTTTATTTATTTTTGATAGCCTCTATGGACATTAAAAGCAATATCGTGAATGAAGGATATGCTTAATAACTCCACGGTACATGCTCCAAAAAAAATCCCACACTTGACATGTATGCTTATAATCAAGGCCTGAAGGTATCTCTATGACAACATTCAGTTATAAATACAGCGCCACCTAGCCCTTGAGGCTTATATATAAAAAAAAAAAAATACCCCACATACGGTATTTTGTACAAAAAATGTACACTCATTCTAAGTGTGATAACTAAGTCATTTATGAATATTCTTTTAGTTTCCACCACTCAAATTGTTCACTGGCTTCACACCGATCCAAACGTATGTACGTTTCCATTTTGTTTTATTCATTTTTGATTGCCCCTTTGGACAATAAAAGTAACATTGTGCAATGAGTACAACGAGCGATGATGTGTATATACACTTTTACAAAAAATACCAATCAGGGCAACTCATTGCCTAAAAATAAAAAAGGACGCTGATTTTTGCAGGTCTTAACAATGACTAAAACCCGTTGAGCTTGACACACACACTGGCAAAAAAATATTCTACATGTAAACGTTTATTATGCCATTTTCAAAGAAATTTTGCTTCCAATATGCCAGTACCCCAACGTGCCAGTACCCCAACGTGCAAGTACCCCAACGTGGCCCGGGCTGCGAGGGCCCTTTATAGCTGCTCGCAGCTCTAGTTATTATTATTCTTCTTCTTCTTCTTCTTCTCCGTAAACGATCACGATTTTGGGTACCTAAACATTTACGAAAACTCACCAAACTTTGCACACTCCTCAGGCCCGGCGAAAAATTTGATATTATGAAGTCGACATAACAACGCGACTCTATAGCGCCCCCTAGCATAGAAAAATAAAAACCAAGCCCGGCATGTTTGAGCTAGAGCAACGAAAATTGGCAGGCACGTGTAGCACCCCGAGACGCACAAAAAAGTCTATTGGGACCATGTAGCTAAAATGTACAGGAAGTGAGCTATGAATTTTTTAATGTCCAATTTTGGCCTATTTTGGCACATTCACTGTGGTCATGCTTTTTCCCCCTTTGCAAACATTTTTCATCCAATTGACTTCAAACTTGGCATTTATCATCTCAAGACCTGAGAGAACAACTGGGGAAAAAATCTTGCCTTTTCGAAATACTATATGACGGGGGCGGGGCATCAAATATTGCCTTTAAAATTTCATTTGTCCAGAAAGAGCAAATGCTTAATAACTCCCATGTTCAAGCTCCAAAAAATCTCAAACTTATCAGGCAACTTAATAGTCACGGCCTGAAAACATCTATATGATAAAATTCAGTTATCCATGTAGCGCCACCTAGTGGTAACAATAATTGTCATACTTTACGTTTTTAGCTACTGTGCTGAGCTCGTTGAAGGGATCCAGTTGAAAATTGGTCAGAAAAGCCTTAAGATGTTGATCATGCCCCACACCGAATATTGTAACTTTTCGCCAAAGGGCGTGGCCGCTACGGTGCCGCAAAGTCTGAAGATTTCTCGTGACAACAAAAGCTGCATTAACTTGACCGAGATGATGCTATCTTCTCAAAATTGTACACAATTGATGAGAGTCCAGCCCTAAAGACATCTACAAACTTATATTTCATCTTACTGATAGCGCCACCTACTGGAAATTTTTTTTCTTACGATTTTTCTTCAATGTTTTTCTCCAACCATGTTAACTGGACCTACCTCATATTTGCTCAGATGAGGGTGTCGGCCTTCATGCTGTCACAACACGAAGTTTGTGAGTTTTCGCGAGTCGCTGTGGGCGTGGCTAAGCGCTGTTCGCCAAGAAAACAACGCCAATTTTGAGGGCCTAAACTGGCACAGAAACACACGAAACTTGGCACACACAGCTGGCCTGGCAAAATGAGCAATTTTTTATCGGCGATTGTGCTATTTTTACAAAAATGACTCAATAGCGCCCCCTAGAAATCTTTAACGAAACAGCCCCAGTTGTACGTTTAAGCAAGAACGACGAATATTTTTAGGTGTATGAGGGAGCCCAAGACCTACAAAAAAGTCTCTTGTACCCATATGCTAAAATGAACAGGAAGTGAGCTACGAATTTTTGAATGTCCCATTTTTGACGATTTTTGCACATTCACAGGGGGCAGACTTTTGCCCACTTCTCCTACACGTTTCATCCGACTGAGTTAAGACTTGGCCTGGACCATGTCAAGACCTGAGCCAACGACAGGGGGAAAATTTTTGACTTTTCAAAATACTATATGATGAGGGCGGGGCATCAAAATTTGTGTTTCGCAATGAAAAAGGATATGCTTGATAACTCCCCGGTACATGCTCCAAAAAATCCCAAACTTGACATGTATGTTTATCGGCAAGGCCTGAAGTTATCTCTATGACAACATTCAGTTATATATGCAGCGCCACCTAGCCCTTGAGGCATAAAAAAAAAATACCCCACATACGGTATTTTGTACAAAAAATGTAAACTCATTCTAAGTGTGATAACTAAGTCATTTATGAATATTCTTTTAGTTTCCACCACTCAAAATGTTCACTGGCATCAGACTTATCCAAACATATATATATTTTTATTTATTTTTGATAGCCTTTATGGACATTAAAAGCAATATCGTGAATGAAGGATATGCTTAATAACTCCACGGTACATGCTCCAAAAAAAATCCCACACTTGACATGTATGCTTATAATCAAGGCCTGAAGGTATCTCTATGACAACATTCAGTTATAAATACAGCGCCACCTAGCCCTTGAGGTATTTATATATATATATATATATAAAAAAAAAACACATACGGTGTTTTGTACAAAAAATGTACACTCATTCTAAGTGTGATAACTAAGTCATTTATGAATATTCTTTTAGTTTCCACCTCTCAAATTGTTCACTGGCTTCACACCGATCCAAACGTATGTACGTTTCCATTTTGTTTTATTCATTTTTGATTGCCCCTTTGGACAATAAAAGTAACATTGTGCAATGAGTACAACGAGCGATGATGTGTATATACACTTTTACAAAAAATACCAATCAGGGCAACTCATTGCCTAAAAATAAAAAAGGACGCTGATTTTTGCAGGTCTTAACAACCACCAAAACCCGTTGAGCTTGACACACACTGGCAAAAAAAAATATTCTACATGTAAACGTTTATTATGCCATTTTCAAAGAAATTTTGCTTCCAATATGCCAGTACCCCAACGTGCAAGGACCCCAACGTGGCCCGGGCTGCGAGGGCCCTTTATAGCTGCTCGCAGCTCTAGTTAGGGCCCGAGCAGCGACCGCTGCGAGGTCCCTATTGTTTTTGTAAAAATTATTATTATTATTATTAGGGCCCGAGCAGCGACCGCTGCGAGGTCCCTATTGTTTTTGTAAAAATTATTATTATTATTATTATTATTATTATTATTAGGGCCCGAGCAGCTACCGCTGCGAGGTCCCTATTGTTTTTCGATCGGATTATTATTATTATTATTATTCTTCTTCTTCTTCTTCTTCTTCTTCTTCTTCTCCGTAAACGATCACGATTTTGGGTACCTAAACATTTACGAAAACTCACCAAACTTTGCACACTCCTCAGGCCCGGCGAAAAATTTGATATTATGAAGTCGTCATAACAACGCGACTCTATAGCGCCCCCTAGCATAGAAAAATAAAAACCAAGCCCGGCATGTTTGAGCTAGAGCAACGAAAATTGGCAGGCACGTGTAGCACCCCGAGACGCACAAAAAAGTCTATTGGGACCATGTAGCTAAAATGTACAGGAAGTGAGCTATGAATTTTTTAATGTCCAATTTTGGCCTATTTTGGCACATTCACTGTGGTCATGCTTTTTCCCCCTTTGCAAACATTTTTCATCCAATTGACTTCAAACTTGGCATTTATCATCTCAAGACCTGAGAGAACAACTGGGCAAAACATCTTGCCTTTTCGAAATACTATATGACGGGGGCGGGGCATCAAATATTGCCTTTAAAATTTCATTTGTCCAGAAAGAGCAAATGCTTAATAACTCCCATGTTCAAGCTCCAAAAAATCTCAAACTTATCAGGCAACTTAATAGTCACGGCCTGAAAACATCTATATGATAAAATTCAGTTATCCATGTAGCGCCACCTAGTGGTAACAATAATTGTCATACTTTACGTTTTTAGCTACTGTGCTGAGCTCGTTGAAGGGATCCATTTGAAAATTGGTCAGAAAAGCCTTAAGATGTTGATCATGCCCCACACCGAATATTGTAACTTTTCGCCAAAGGGCGTGGCCGCTACGGTGACGCAAAGTCTGAAGATTTTTCGTGAAAATAAAAGCTGCATTAACTTGACCGAGATGATCCTATCTTCTCAAAATTTCACACATTTGATGAGAGTCCAGCCCTAAAGACATCTACTGACTTATATTTCATCTAACTGATAGCGCCACCTAGTGGCAATTTTTTTTCTTACGAATTTTCTTCTACGTTTTTCTCCAAACACGTTAACTGGACCTACCTCATATTTGCTCAGATGAGGGTTTCGGCCTTCATGATGTCACAACACGAAGTTTGTGAGTTTTCGCGAATTGCTGTGGGTGTGGCTAAGCGCTGTTCGCCAAGAAAATAACGCCAGTTTTGAGGGTCTAAACATGCACAGAAACTCATGAAACTTGGCACACACATCTGGCCTGGTAAAATGAGCAATATTTTATTGTTGATTGTGCTATTTTTACAAAAATGACTCAATAGCGCCCCCTAGAAGTTTTTAACGAAGCAGCCCCGGTTGTACGTTTAAGCAAGAACGACGAATATTTTTAGGTGTATGAGGGAGCCCAAGACCTACAAAAAAGTCTCTTGGACCCATATGCTAAAATGAACAGGAAGTGAGCTACGAATTTTTGAATGTCCCATTTTTGACAATTTTTGCACATTCACAGGGGGCAGACTTTTGCCCACTTCTCCTACACGTTTCATCTGACTGAGTTAAGACTTGACCTGGACCATGTCAAGTCCTGAGCCAACGACAGGGGGAAAAATCTTGACCTTTCGAAATACTATATGATGAAGGCGGGGCATCAAAATTTGTGTTTCGCACTGAAAAAGGATATGCTTAATAACTTCCCGGTACATGCTCCAAAAAATCCCAAACTTGACATGTATGTTTATCGTCAAGGCCTGAAGCTATCTCTATGACAACATTCAGTTATATATGCAGCGCCACCTAGCCCTTGAGGCATAAAAAAAAAATACCCCACATACGGTATTTTGTACAAAAAATGTCAACTCATTCTGAGTGTGATAACTAAGTCATTTATGAATATTCTTTTAGTTTCCACCACTCAAAATGTTCACTGGCATCAGACTTATCCAAACATATATATATTTTTATTTATTTTTGATAGCCTCTGTGGACATTAAAAGCAATATCGTGAATGAAGGATATGCTTAATAACTCCACGGTACATGCTCCAAAAAAAATCCCACACTTGACATGTATGCTTATAATCAAGGCCTGAAGGTATCTCGATGACAACATTCAGTTATAAATACAGCGCCACCTAGCCCTTGAGGCTTATATAAAAAAAACAACAACCCATATACGGTATTTTGTACAAAAAATGTAAACTCATTCTAAGTGTGATGACTAAGTCATTTATGAATATTCTTTTAGTTTCCACCACTCAAATTGTTCACTGGCTTCACACCGATCCAAACGTATGTACGTTTCCATTTTGTTTTATTCATTTTTGATTGCCCCTTTGGACAATAAAAGTAACATTGTGCAATGAGTACAACGAGCGATGATGTATATATACACTTTTACAAAAAATACCAATCAGGGCAACTCATTGCCTAAAAATAAAAAAGGACGCTGATTTTTGCAGGTCTTAACAATCCCCAAAACCCGTTGAGCTTGACACACACTGGCAAAAAAAATATTCTACATGTAAACGTTTATTATGCCATTTTCAAAGAAATTTTGCTTCCAATATGCCAGTACCCCAACGTGCCAGTACCCTAACGTGCAAGTACCCCAACGTGCAAGGACTCCAACGTGGCCCGGGCTGCGAGGGCCCTTTATAGCTGCTCGCAGCTCTAGTTATTATTATTCTTCTTCTTCTTCTTCTTCTTCTTCTTTATTCTCCGCAAACAATCGCGATTTTGGGTACCTAAATATTCACGAAAACTCACCGAACTTTGCACACTCCTCAGGTCCGGCGAAAAATTTGATATTATGAAGTCGTTATAACAACGCGACTCTATAGCGCCCCCTAGCATAGAAAAATAAAAACCAAGCCCGGCACGTTTGAGCTAGAGCAACGTAAATTGGCAGGCACGTGTATCACCCCGAGACGCACAAAAAAGTCTATTGGGACCATGTAGCTAAAATGTACAGGAAGTGAGCTATGAATTTTTTAATGTCCAATTTTGGCCTATTTTGGCACATTCACTGTGGTCATGCTTTTTCCCCCTATGCAAACATTTTTCATCCCATTGACTTTAAACTTGGTATTTATCATCTCAAGACCTAAGAGAACAGCTGGGCAAAAAGTCTTGCCTTTTCGAAATACTATATGACGGGGGCGGGGCATCAAATATTGCCTTTAAAATTTCATTTGTCCAGAAAGAGCAAATGCTGAATAACTCCCATGTACAAGCTCCAAAAAATCTCAAACTTCTCAGGCAACGTAATAGTCACGGCCTGAAAACATCTATATGACAAAATTCAGTTATACATATAGCGCCACCTAGTGGTTACAATAAATGTCATACTTTACGTTTTTAGCTACTGTGCTGAGCTCGTTGAAGGGATCCAGTTGAAAATTGGTCAGAAAAGCCTTAAGATGTTGATGATGCCCCACACTGAATATTGTAACTTTTCGCCAAAGGGCGTGGCCGCTACTGTGACGCAAAGTCTGAAGATTTTTCGTGACAATAAAAGCTGCATTAACTTGACCGAGATGATCCTATCTTCTCAAAATTTCACACACTTGATGAGAGTCCAGCTCTAAAGACATCTACTAACTTACATTTCATCTAACTGATAGCGCCACCTAGTGGCAATTTTTTTTCTTACGAATTTTCTTCTACGTTTTTCTCCAAACACGTTAACTGGACCTACCTCATATTTGCTCAGATGAGGGTTTCGGCCTTCATGATGTCACAACACGAAGTTTGTGAGTTTTCGCGAATTGCTGTGGGCGTGGCTAAGCGCTGTTCGCCAAGAAAACAACGCCAGTTTTGAGGGTCTAAACATGCACAGAAACTCCTGAAACTTGGCACACACATCTGGCCTGGTAAAATGAGCAATATTTTATTGTTGATTGTGCTATTTTTACAAAAATGACTCAATAGCGCCCCCTCGAAATTTTTAACGAAGCAGCCCCGGTTGTACGTTTAAGCAAGAACGACGAATATTTTCAGGTCTATGAGGGAGCCCAAGACCTACAAAAAAGTCTCTTGTACCCATATGCTAAAATGAACAGGAAGTGAGCTACGAATTTTTGAATGTCCCATTTTTGACGATTTTTGCACATTCACAGGGGGCAGACTTTTGCCCACCTCTCCTACACGTTTCATCCGACTGAGTTAAGACTTGGCCTGGACCATGTCAAGACCTGAGCCAACGACAGGGGGAAAAATTTTGACTTTTCGAAATACTATATGATGAGGGCGGGGCATCAAAATTTGTGTTTCGCAATGAAAAAGGATATGCTTGATAACTCCCCGGTACATGCTCCAAAAAATCCCAAACTTGACATGTATGTTTATCGTCAAGGCCTGAAGTTATCTCTATGACAACATTCAGTTATATATGCAGCGCCACCTAGCCCTTGAGGCATGAAAAAAAAATACCCCACATACGGTATTTTGTACAAAAAATGTAAACTCATTCTAAGTGTGATAACGAAGTCATTTATGAATATTCTTTTAGTTTCCACCACTCAAAATGTTCACTGGCATCAGACTTATCCAAACATATATATATTTTTATTTATTTTTGATAGCCTCTATGGACATTAAAAGCAATATCGTGAATGAAGGATATGCTTAATAACTCCACGGTACATGCTCCAAAAAAAATCCCACACTTGACATGTATGCTTATAATCAAGGCCTGAAGGTATCTCTATGACAACATTCAGTTATAAATACAGCGCCACCTAGCCGTTGAGGCTTATATAAAAAAATTAAAAAAATACCCCACATACGGTATTTTGTACAAAAAATGTACACTCATTATAAGTGTGATAACTAAGTCATTTATGAATATTCTTTTAGTGTCCACCACTCAAATTGTTCACTGGCTTCACACCGATCCAAACGTATGTACGTTTCCATTTTGTTTTATTCATTTTTGATTGCCCCTTTGGACAATAAAACATTGTGCAATGAGTACAACGAGCGATGATGTGTATATACACTTTTACAAAAAAATACCAATCAGGGCAACTCATTGCCTAAAAATAAATAAGGACGCTGATTTTTGCAGGTCTTAACAATCACCAAAATCCGTTGAGCTTGACAGACACTGGCAAAAAAAATATTCTACATGTAAACGTTTATTATGCCATTTTCAAAGAAATTTTGCTTCCAATATGCCAGTACCCCAACGTGCCAGTACCCCAACGTGCAAGTACCCCAACGTGCAAGGACCCCAACGTGGCCCGGGCTGCGAGGGCCCTTTATAGCTGCTCGCAGCTCTAGTTATTATTATTATTATTAGGGCCCGAGCAGCTACCGCTGCGAGGTCCCTATTGTTTTTCGATCGGATTATTATTATTATTATTATTATTATTCTTCTTCTTCTTCTTCTTCTTCTTCTCCGTAAACGATCACGATTTTGGGTACCTAAACATTTCCGAAAACTCACCAAACTTTGCACACTCCTCAGGCCCGGCGAAAAATTTGATATTATGAAGTCGTCATAACAACGCGACTCTATAGCGCCCCCTAGCATAGAAAAATAAAAACCAAGCCCGGCATGTTTGAGCTAGAGCAACGAAAATTGGCAGGCACGTGTAGCACCCCGAGACGCACAAAAAAGTCTATTGGGACCATGTAGCTAAAATGTACAGGAAGTGAGCTATGAATTTTTTAATGTCCAATTTTGGCCTATTTTGGCACATTCACTGTGGTCATGCTTTTGACCCCTTTGCAAACATTTTTCATCCAATTGACTTCAAACTTGGCATTTATCATCTCAAGACCTGAGAGAACAACTGGGGAAAAAATCTTGCCTTTTCGAAATACTATATGACGGGGGCGGGGCATCAAATATTGCCTTTAAAATTTCATTTGTCCAGAAAGAGCAAATGCTTAATAACTCCCATGTTCAAGCTCCAAAAAATCTCAAACTTATCAGGCAACTTAATAGTCACGGCCTGAAAACATCTATATGATAAAATTCAGTTATCCATGTAGCGCCACCTAGTGGTAACAATAATTGTCATACTTTACGTTTTTAGCTACTGTGCTGAGCTCGTTGAAGGGATCCAGTTGAAAATTGGTCAGAAAAGCCTTAAGATGTTGATCATGCCCCACACCGAATATTGTAACTTTTCGCCAAAGGGCGTGGCCGCTACGGTGCCGCAAAGTCTGAAGATTTCTCGTGACAACAAAAGCTGCATTAACTTGACCGAGATGATGCTATCTTCTCAAAATTTTACACAATTGATGAGAGTCCAGCCCTAAAGACATCTACAAACTTATATTTCATCTTACTGATAGCGCCACCTACTGGCAATTTTTTTTCTCACGATTTTTCTTCAATGTTTTTCTCCAACCATGTTAACTGGACCTACCTCATATTTGCTCAGATGAGGGTGTCGGCCTTCATGCTGTCACAACATGAAGTTTGTGAGTTTTCGCGAATCGCTGTGGGCGTGGCTAAGCTCTGTTCGCCAAGAAAACAACGCCAATTTTGAGGGCCTAAACTGCCACAGAAACACACGAAACTTGGCACACACAGCTGGCCTGGCAAAATGAGCAATTTTTTATCGTCGATTGTGATATTTTTACAAAAATGACTCAATAGCGCCCCCTAGAAATCTTTAACGAAACAGCCCCAGTTGTACGTTTAAGCAAGAGCTACAAAATTGTTTAGGTGTATTAGGAAGCCCAAGACCTACAAAAAAGTCACTTGGACCCATATGCTAAAATGAACAGGAAGTGAGCTACGAATTTTTGAATGTCCCATTTTTGACGATTTTTGCACATTTACAGGGGGCATACTTTTGCCCACTTCTCCTACACGTTTCATCCGACTGACTTCAGACTTGACCTGGACCATGTCAAGACCTGAGCCAACGACAGGGGGGAAAATCTTGACTTTTCGAAATACTATATGATGAAGGCGGGGCATCAAAATTTGTGTTTCGCACTGAAAAAGGATATGCTTAATAACTCCGCGGTACATGCTCCAAAAAATCCCAAACTTGACATGTATGTTTATCATCAAGGCCTGAAAGTATCTCTATGACAACATTCAGTTATATATGCAGCGCCACCTAGCCCTTGAGGCATAAAAAAAAAATACCCCACATACGGTATTTTGTACAAAAAATGTAAACTCATTCTAAGTGTGATAACTAAGTCATTTATGAATATTCTTTTAGTTTCCACCACTCAAAATGTTCACTGGCATCAGACTTATCCAAACATATATATATTTTTATTTATTTTTGATAGCCTCTGTGGACATTAAAAGCAATATCGTGAATGAAGGATATGCTTAATAACTCCCCGGTGCATGCTTCAAAAAATCCCAAACTTGACATGTATATTTATAGTCAAGGCGTGAAGGTATCTCTATGACAAAATTCAGTTATAAATACAGCGCCACCTAGCCCTTGAGGCATATATATATATATATATTAAAAAAAAAATAATACCCCACATACGGTATTTTGTACAAAAAATGTACACTCATTCTAAGTGTGACAAATGTTGAGGGTTTCGGCCTTCATGATGTCACAACACGAAGTTTGTGAGTTTTCGCGAATTGCTGTGGGCGTGGCTAAGCGCTGTTCGCCAAGAAAACAACGCCAGTTTTGAGGGTCTAAACAGGCACAGAAACTCATGAAACTTGGCACACACATCTGGCCTGGTAAAATGAGCAATATTTTATTGTTGATTGTGCTATTTTTACAAAAATGACTCAATAGCGCCCCCTAGAAATTTTTAACGAAGCAGCCCCGGTTGTACGTTTAAGCAAGAACGACGAATATTTTTAGGTGTATGAGGGAGCCCAAGACCTACAAAAAAGTCTCTTGGGCCTACATGCTAAAATGAACAGGAAGTGAGCTACGAATTTTTGAATGTCCCATTTTTGACGATATTTGCACATTTACAGGGGGCATACTTTTGCCCACTTCTCCTACACGTTTCATCCGACTGACTTCAGACTTGACCTGGACCATGTCAAGACCTGAGCCAACGACAGGGGGGAAAATCTTGACTTTTCGAAATACTATATGATGAAGGCGGGGCATCAAACTTTGTGTTTCGAACTGAAAAAGGATATGCTTAATAACTTCCCAGTACATCCTCCAAAAAATCCCAAACTTGACATGTATGCTCATAGTCAAGGCCTGAAGGTATCTCTATGACAACATTCAGTTATATATGCAGCGCCACCTAGCCCTTGAGGCAAAACAAAAAAATACCCCACATACGGTGTTTTGTACAAAAAATGTAAACTCATTCTTAGTGTGATAACTAAGTCATTTATGAATATTCTTTTACTTTCCACCACTCAAAATTTTCACTAGCATCAGACCTATCCAAACATACGTATTTTTTATTTAGTTTTATTTATTTTTGATAGCCTCTATTGACGTTAAAAGCAGTAACGTGAATGAAGGATATGCTGAATAACTCCCCGGTACATGCTCCAAAAAATCCCACACTTAACATGTATATTTATAGTCAAGGCCTGAAGGTATCTCTATGACAAAATTCAGTGATAAATACTGCGCCACCTAGTCCTTGAGGCATTAAAAAAAAAAAAAAAAAAAAAAAAAAAAAACACGGTATTTTGAACAAAATTTGTGAACTCGTAAGTGTTATAACTAAGTCATTTATGAATATTCTTTTACTTTCCACTACTCAAGATGTTCACTGGTATCAGACCGATCCAAACAACAGTAGTTTTTTTATTCAGTTTCATTTTTTTTGATCGCCTCTATGGACAATAAAAGCAACATTGTGCAATGAGTACAAGCGATGATGGGTATACATACTTTTGCAAAAAAAAAACAGTCAGGTCAACTCATTCCCTAAAAATAAAAAATGAAGCTGATTTTTGCACATCTTGACAATCACCAAAACACATTGAGCTTGTCACACACATCACACCTGGCAAAAAAAAAATCACATGTAAAAGTTTGTCATGCCATGTTCAAAGAAATTTTGCTCATAATGTGCCAGTACCCCAACGTGCGAGTACCCCAACGTGCAAGTTCCCCAACGTGCAAGTACCCCAACGTGGCCCGGGCTGCGAGGGCCCTTTATAGCTGCTCGCAGCTCTAGTTATTATTATTCTTCTTCTTCTTCTTCTTTATTCTCCGCAAACGATCGCGATTTTGGGTACCTAAATATTCACGAAAACTCACCGAACTTTGCACACTCCTCAGGTCCAGCGAAAAATTTGATATTATGAAGTCGTTATAACAACGCGACTCTATAGCGCCCCCTAGCGTAGAAAAATAAAAACCAAGCCCGACACGTTTGAGCTAGAGCAACGAAAATTGGCAGGCACGTGTAGCACCCCGAGACGCACAAAAAAGTCTATTGGGACCATGTAGCTAAAATGTACAGGAAGTGAGCTATGAATTTTTTAATGTCCAATTTTGGCCTATTTTGGCACATTCACTGTGGTCATGCTTTTTCCCCCTTTGCAAACATTTTTCATCCAATTGACTTCAAACTTGGCATTTATCATCTCAAGACCTGAGAGAAAAACTGGGCAAAACATCTTGCCTTTTTGAAATACTATATGACGGGGGCGGGGCATCAAATATTGCCTTTAAAATTTCATTTGTCCAGAAAGAGCAAATGCTTAATAACTCCCATGTTCAAGCTCCAAAAAATCTCAAACTTCTCAGGCAACGTAATAGTCACGGCCTGAAAACATCTATATGATAAAATTCAGTTATACATATAGCGCCACCTAGTGGTTACAATAAATGTCATACTTTACGTTTTTAGCTACTGTTCTGAGCTTGTTGAAGGGATCCATTTGAAAATTGGTCAGAAAAGCCTTAAGATGTTGATCATGCCCCACACCGAATATTGTAACTTTTCGCCAAAGGGCGTGGCCGCTACGGTGACGCAAAGTCTGAAGATTTTTCGTGAAAATAAAAGCTGCATAAACTTGACTGAGATGATCCTATCTTCTCAAAATTTCACACATTTGATGAGAGTCCAGCCCTAAAGACATCTACTGACTTATATTTCATCTAACTGATAGCGCCACCTAGTGGCAATTTTTTTTCTTACGAATTTTCTTCTACGTTTTTCTCCAAACACGTTAACTGGACCTACCTCATAATTGCTCAGATGAGGGTTTCGGCCTTCATGATGTCACAACACGAAGTTTGTGAGTTTTCGCGAATTGCTGTAGGCGTGGCTAAGCGCTGTTCGCCAAGAAAACAACGCCAGTTTTGAGGGTCTAAACATGCACAGAAACTCCTGAAACTTGGCACACACATCTGGCCTGGTAAAATGAGCAATATTTTATTGTTGATTGTGCTATTTTTACAAAAATGACTCAATAGCGCCCCCTCGAAATTTTTAACGAAGCAGCCCCGGTTGTACGTTTAAGCAAGAACGCCGAATATTTTTAGGTGTATGAGGGAGCCCAAGACCTACAAAAAAGTCTCTTGTACCCATATGCTAAAATGAACAGGAAGTGAGCTACGAATTTTTGAATGTCCCATTTTTGACGATTTTTGCACATTCACAGGGGGCAGACTTTTGCCCACTTCTCCTACACGTTTCATCCGACTGAGTTAAGACTTGGCCTGGACCATGTCAAGACCTGAGCCAACGACAGGGGGAAAAATTTTGACTTTTCGAAATACTATATGATGAGGGCGGGGCATCGAAATTTGTGTTTCGCAATGTAAAAGGATATGCTTGATAACTCCCCGGGACATGCTCCAAAAAATCCCAAACTTGACATGTATGTTTATCGTCAAGGCCTGAAGTTATCTCTATGACAACATTCAGTTATATATGCAGCGCCACCTAGCCCTTGAGGCATGAAAAAAAAATACCCCACATACGGTATTTTGTACAAAAAATGTACACTCATTCTAAGTGTGATAACTAAGTCATTTATGAATATTCTTTTAGTTTCCACCACTCAAATTGTTCACTGGCTTGACACCGATCCAAACGTATGTACGTTTCCATTTTGTTTTATTCATTTTTGATTGCCCCTTTGGACAATAAAAGTAACATTGTGCAATGAGTACAACGAGCGATGATGTGTATATACACTTTTACAAAAAAATACCAATCAGGGCAACTCATTGCCTAAAAATAAAAAAGGACGCTGATTTTTGCAGGTCTTAACAATCACCAAAACCCGTTGAGCTTGACACACACACTGGCAAAAAAATATTCTACATGTCAACGTTTATTATGCCATTTTCAAAGAAATTTTGCTTCCAATATGCCAGTACCCCAATGTGCCAGTACCCCAACATGCAAGTACCACAACGTGCAAGGACCCCAACGTGGCCCGGGCTGCGAGGGCCCTTTATAGCTGCTCGCAGCTCTAGTTATTATTATTATTCTTCTTCTTCTTCTTCTTCTTTATTCTCCGCAAACGATCGCGATTTTGGGTACCTAAACATTCACGAAAACTCACCAAACTTTGCACACTCCTCAGGCCCGGCGAAAAATTTGATATTATGAAGTCGTCATAACAATGCGACTCGATAGCGCCCCCTAGCGTAGAAAAATAAAAACCAAGCCCGGCACGTTTGAGCTAGAGCAACAAAAATTGGCAGGCACGTGTAGCACCGCGAGACGCACAAAAAAGTCTATTGGGACCATGTAGCTAAAATGTACAGGAAGTGAGCTATGAATTTTTTTATGTCCAATTTTGGCCTATTTTGGCACATTCACTGTGGTCATGCTTTTTCACCCTTTGCAAAAAATTTTCATCCAATTGACTTCAAACTTGGCATTTATCATCTCAAGACCTGAGAGAAAAACTGGGCAAAACATCTTGCCTTTTTGAAATACTATATGACGGGGGCGGGGCATCAAATATTGCCTTTAAAATTTCATTTGTCCAGAAAGAGCAAATGCTTAATAACTCCCATGTTCAAGCTCCAAAAAATCTCAAACTTCTCAGGCAACGTAATAGTCACGGCCTGAAAACATCTATATGATAAAATTCAGTTATACATATAGCGCCACCTAGTGGTTACAATAAATGTCATACTTTACGTTTTTAGCTACTGTGCTGAGCTTGTTGAAGGGATCCATTTGAAAATTGGTCAGAAAAGCCTTAAGATGTTGATCATGCCCCACACCGAATATTGTAACCTTTCGCCAAAGGGCGTGGCCGCTACGGTGACGCAAAGTCTGAAGATTTTTCGTGAAAATAAAAGCTGCATTAACTTGACCGAGATGATCCTATCTTCTCAAAATTTCACACATTTGATGAGAGTCCAGCCCTAAAGACATCTACTGACTTATATTTCATCTAACTGATAGCGCCACCTAGTGGCAATTTTTTTTATTACGAATTTTCTTCTACGTTTTTCTCCAAACACGTTAACTGGACCTACCTCATATTTGCTCAGATGAGGGTTTCGGCCTTCATGATGTCACAACACGAAGTTTGTGAGTTTTCGCGAATTGCTGTGGGTGTGGCTAAGCGCTGTTCGCCAAGAAAACAACGCCAGTTTTGAGGGTCTAAACATGCACAGAAACTCATGAAACTTGGCACACACATCTGGCCTGGTAAAATGAGCAATATTTTATTGTTGATTGTGCTATTTTTACAAAAATGACTCAATAGCGCCCCCTAGAAGTTTTTAACGAAGCAGCCCCGGTTGTACGTTTAAGCAAGAACGACGAATATTTTTAGGTGTATGAGGGAGCCCAAGACCTACAAAAAAGTCTCTTGGACCCATATGCTAAAATGAACAGGAAGTGAGCTACGAATTTTTGAATGTCCCATTTTTGACAATTTTTGCACATTCACAGGGCGCAGACTTTTGCCCACTTCTCCTACACGTTTCATCTGACTGAGTTAAGACTTGACCTGGACCATGTCAAGACCTGAGCCAACGACAGGGGGAAAAATCTTGACCTTTCGAAATACTATATGATGAAGGCGGGGCATCAAAATTTGTGTTTCGCACTGAAAAAGGATATGCTTAATAACTCCCCGGTACATGCTCCAAAAAATCCCAAACTTGACATGTATGTTTATCGTCAAGGCCTGAAGCTATCTCTATGACAACATTCAGTTATATATGCAGCGCCACCTAGCCCTTGAGGCATAAAAAAAAAATACCCCACATACGGTATTTTGTACAAAAAATGTAAACTCATTCTAAGTGTGATAACTAAGTCATTTATGAATATTCTTTTAGTTTCCACCACTCAAAATGTTCACTGGCATCAGACTTATCCAAACATATATATATTTTTATTTATTTTTGATAGCCTCTGTGGACATTAAAAGCAATATCGTGAATGAAGGATATGCTTAATAACTCCACGGTACATGCTCCCAAAAAAATCCCACACTTGACATGTATGCTCATAATCAAGGCCTGAAGGTATCTCGATGACAACATTCAGTTATAAATACAGCGCCACCTAGCCCTTGAGGCTTATATAAAAAAAAAACCCACATACGGTATTTTGTACAAAAAATGTAAACTCATTCTAAGTGTGATGACTAAGTCATTTCTGAATATTCTTTTAGTTTCCACCACTCAAATTGTTCACTGGCTTCACACCGATCCAAATGTATGTACGTTTCCATTTTGTTTTATTCATTTTTGATTGCCCCTTTGGACAATAAAAGTAACATTGTGCAATGAGTACAACGAACGATGATGTATATATACACTTTTACAAAAAAAATACCAATCAGGGCAACTCATTGCCTAAAAATAAAAAAGGACGCTGATTTTTGCAGGTCTTAACAATCACCAAAACCCGTTGAGCTTGACACACACTGGCAAAAAAAATATTCTACATGTAAACGTTTATTATGCCATTTTCAAAGAAATTTTGCTTCCAATATGCCAGTACCCCAACGTGCCAGGACCCTAACGTGCAAGTACCCCAACGTGCAAGGACTCCAACGTGGCCCGGGCTGCGAGGGCCCTTTATAGCTGCTCGCAGCTCTAGTTAGGGCCCGAGCAGCTACCGCTGCGAGGTCCCTATTGTTTTTCGATCGGATTATTATTATTATTATTCTTCTTCTTCTTCTTCTTCTTCTTCTCCGTAAACGATCACGATTTTGGGTACCTAAACATTTACGAAAACTCACCAAACTTTGCACACTCCTCAGGCCCGGCGAAAAATTTGATATTATGAAGTCGTCATAACAACGCGACTCTATAGCGCCCCCTAGCATAGAAAAATAAAAACCAAGCTCGGCACGTTTGAGCTAGAGCAACGAAAATTGGCAGGCACGTGTAGCACCCCGAGACGCACAAAAAAGTCTATTGGGACCATGTAGCTAAAATGTACAGGAAGTGAGCTATGAATTTTTTAATGTCCAATTTTGGCCTATTTTGGCACATTCACTGTGGTCATGCTTTTTCCCCCTTTGCAAACATTTTTCATCCAATTGACTTCAAACTTGGCATTTATCATCTCAAGACCTGAGAGAACAACTGGGGAAAAAATCTTGCCTTTTCGAAATACTATATGACGGGGGCGGGGCATCAAATATTGCCTTTAAAATTTCATTTGTCCAGAAAGAGCAAATGCTGAATAACTCCCATGTACAAGCTCCAAAAAATCTCAAACTTCTCAGGCAACGTAATAGTCACGGCCTGAAAACATCTATATGACAAAATTCAGTTATACATATAGCGCCACCTAGTGGTTACAATAAATGTCATACTTTACGTTTTTAGCTACTGTGCTGAGCTCGTTGAAGGGATCCAGTTGAAAATTGGTCAGAAAAGCCTTAAGATGTTGGTGATGCCCCACACCGAATATTGTAACTTTTCGCCAAAGGGCGTGGCCGCTACGGTGACGCAAAGTCTGAAGATTTTTCGTGACAATAAAAGCTGCATTAACTTGACCGAGATGATCCTATCTTCTCAAAATTTCACACATTTGATGAGAGTCCAGCTCTAAAGACATCTACTAACTTACATTTCATCTAACTGATAGCGCCACCTAGTGGCAATTTTTTTTCTTACGAATTTTCTTGTACATTTTTCTCCAAACACGTTAACTGGACCAACCTCATATTTGCTCAGATGGGGGTTTCGGCCTTCATGATGTCACAACACGAAGTTTGTGAGTTTTCGCGAATCGCTGTGGGCGTGGCTAAGCACTGTTCGCCAAGAAAACAACGCTAGGTTTGATGGTCTAAACATGCACAGAAACTCATGAAACTTGGCACACACATCTAGCCTGGCAAAATGAGCAATATTTTATCATGTATTGTCCTATTTTTACAAAAATGACTCAATAGCGCCCCCTAGAAATTTTTAACGAAGCAGCCCCGATTGTACGTTTAAGCAAGATCTACGAAAATTTTTAGGTGTATGAGGGAGTCCAAGACCTACAAAAAAGTCTCTTGGACCCATGTGCTAAAATGAACAGGAAGTGAGCTATGAATTTTTGAATGTCCCATTTTTGACGATTTTTGCACATTTTCAGGGGGCATACTTTTGCCCACTTCTCCTACACATTTCATCCGACTGACTTTAGACTTGACCTGGACCATGTCAAGACCTGAGCCAACTACAGGCAGAAAAATCTTGACTTTTGGAAATACTATATGATGAGGGCGGGGCATCAAATTTTGTGTTTCGCACTGAAAAAGGATATGCTTAATAACTCCCCGGTACATGCTCCAAAAAATCCCAAACTTGACATGTATGTTTATAGTCAAAGCCTGAAGGTATCTCTATGACAAAATTCAGTTATATATGCAGCGCCACCTAGCCCTTCAGGCGTGAAAAAAAAATACCCCACATACGGTATTTTGTACAAAAAATGTCAACTCATTCTAAGTGTGATAACTCCCATGTTCAAGCTCCAAAAAATCTCAAACTTCTCAGGCAACGTAATAGTCACGGCCTGAAAGCATCTATATGATAAAATTCAGTTATACATATAGCGCCACCTAGTGGTAACAATAAATGTCATACTTTACGTTTTTAGCTACTGTGCCGAGCTCGTTGAAGGGATCCAGTTGAAAATTGGTCAGAAAAGCCTTAAGATGTTGATCATGCCCCACACCGAATATTGTAACTTTTCGCCAAAGGGCGTGGCCGCTACGGTGACGCAAAGTCCGAAAATTTTTCGTGACAATAAAAGCTGCATGAACTTGACCGAGATGATCCTATCTTCTCAAAATTTCACACATTTGATGAGAGTCCAGCCCTTAAGACATCTACGAACTTATATTTCATCTTACTGATAGCGCCACCTAGTGGCAATTTTTTTTCTTACGAATTTTCTTGTACATTTTTCTCCAAACACGTTAACTGGACCAACCTCATATTTGCTCAGATGAGGGTTTCGGCCTTCATGATGTCACAACACGAAGTTTGTGAGTTTTCGCGAATCGCTGTGGGCGTGGCTAAGCACTGTTCGCCAAGAAAACAACGCCAGTTTTGAGGGTCTAAACATGCGCAGAAACTCATGAAACTTGGCACACACATCTGGCCTGGTAAAATGAACAATATTTTATTGTTGATTGTACTATTTTTACAAAAATGACTCAATAGCGCCCCCTAGAAATTTTTAACGAAGCAGCCCCGATTCTACGTTTAAGCAAGATCTACGAAAATTTTTACGTGTATGACGGAGCCAAAGACCTACAAAAAAGTCTCTTGGACCCATATGCTAAAATGAACAGGAAGTGAGGTACGAATTTTTGAATGTCCCATTTTTGACGATTTTTGCACATTTTCAGGGGGCATACTTTTGCCCACTTCTCCTACATGTTTTATCCGACTGACTTATGACTTGACCTGGACCATGCCAAGACCTGAGCCAACAACAGACGGAAAAATCTTGACTTTTGGAAATACTATATGATGAGCGCGGGGCATCAAAATTTGTGTTTCGCACTGAAAAAGGATATGCTTAATAACTCCCCGATACATGCTCCAAAAAATCCCAAACTTGACATGTATGTTTATCGTCAAGGCCTGAAGGTATCTCTATGACAACATTCAGTTATATATGCAGCGCCACCTCGCCCTTGAGGCATGAAAAAAAAATACCCCACATACGGTATTTTGTACAAAAAATGTAAACTCATTCTAAGTGTGATAACTAAGTCATTTATGAATATTCTTTTACTTTCCACCACTCAAAATGTTCACTGGCATTAGACTTATCCAAACATGTACTTTTTTATTTATTTTTGATAGCCTCTAATGGACATTAAAAGCAATATCGTGAATGAAGGATATGCTTAATAACTCCACGGTACATGCTCCAAAAAAATCCCACACTTGACATGTATGTTTAGAGTCAAGGCTTGAAGGTATCCCTATGACAACATTCCATTATATATACAGCGCCACCTAGCCCTAGAGGCATAAAAAAAAATACACCAACTTAACGGTATTTTTACAAAAAAAAAAAAAATCCACATGTCAAGGTTTATCATGCCATTTTCAAAGAAATTCTGCTTCCAATGTGCCTTACCTAAACTTGCCAGTACCCCAACGTGCCAGTACCCCAACGTGCAAGTACCCCAACGTGCAAGTACCCCAACGTGCAAGTACCCCAACGTGGCCCGGGCTGCGAGGGCCCTTTATAGCTGCTCGCAGCTCTAGTTAGGGCCCGAGCAGCGACCGCTGCGAGGTCCCTATTGTTTTTGTAAAAATTATTATTATTATTATTATTATTATTATTATTATTATTATTATTATTATTCTTCTTCTTCTTTATTCTCCGCAAACAATCGCGATTTTGGGTACCTAAATATTCACGAAAACTCACCGAACTTTGCACACTCCTCAGGTCCGGCGAAAAATTTGATATTATGAAGTCGTTATAACAACGCGACTCTATAGCGCCCCCTAGCGTAGAAAAATAAAAACCAAGCCCGGCACGTTTGAGCTAGAGCAACGAAAATTGGCAGGCACGTGTAGCACCCCGAGACGCACAAAAAAGTCTATTGGGACCATGTAGCTAAAATGTACAGGAAGTGAGCTATGAATTTTTTAATGTCCAATTTTGGCCTATTTTGGCACATTCACTGTAGTCATGCTTTTTCCCCCTTTGCAAACATTTTTCATCCAATTGACTTCAAACTTGGCATTTATCATCTCAAGACCTGAGAGAACAGCTGGGCAAAACATCTTGCCTTTTCGAAATACTATATGACGGGGGCGGGGCATCAAATATTGACTTTAAAATTTCATTTGTCCAGAAAGAGCAAATGCTGAATAACTCCCATGTACAAGCTCCAAAAAATCTCAAACTTCTCAGGCAACGTAATAGTCACGGCCTGAAAACATCTATATGACAAAATTCAGTTATACATATAGCGCCACCTAGTGGTTACAATAAATGTCATACTTTACGTTTTTAGCTACTGTGCTGAGCTCGTTGAAGGGATCCATTTGAAAATTGGTCAGAAAAGCCTTAAGATGTTGATCATGCCCCACACCGAATATTGTAACTTTTCGCCAAAGGGCGTGGCCGCTACGGTGACGCTAAGTCTGAAGATTTTTCGTGAAAATAAAAGCTGCATTAACTTGACCGAGATGATCCTATCTTCTCAAAATTTCACACATTTGATGAGAGTCCAGCCCTAAAGACATCTACTGACTTATATTTCATCTAACTGATAGCGCCACCTAGTGGCAATTTTTTTTCTTACGAATTTTCTTCTACGTTTTTCTCCAAACACGTTAACTGGACCTACCTCATATTTGCTCAGATGAGGGTTTCGGCCTTCATGATGTCACAACACGAAGTTTGTGAGTTTTCGCGAATTGCTGTGGGCGTGGCTAAGCGCTGTTCGCCAAGAAAACAACGCCAGTTTTGAGGGTCTAAACATGCACAGAAACTCATGAAACTTGGCACACACATCTGGCCTGGTAAAATGAGCAATATTTTATTGTTGATTGTGCTATTTTTACAAAAATTACTCAATAGCGCCCCCTAGAAGTTTTTAACGAAGCAGCCCCGGTTGTACGTTTAAGCAAGAACGACGAATATTTTTAGGTGTATGAGGGAGCCCAAGACCTACACAAAAAGTCTCTTGGACCCATATGCTAAAATGAACAGGAAGTGAGCTACGAATTTTTGAATGTCCCATTTTTGACGATTTTTGCACATTCACAGGGGGCAGACTTTAGCCCACTTCTCCTACACGTTTCATCCGACTGAGTTAAGACTTGGCCTGGACCATGTCAAGACCTGAGCCAACGACAGGGGGGAAAAATTTTGTCTTTTCGAAATACTATATTATGAGGGCGGGGCATCAAATTTTGTGTTTCGCAATGAAAAAGGATATGCTTGATAACTCCCCGGTACATGCTCCAAAAAATCCCAAACTTGACATGTATGTTTATCGTCAAGGCCTGAAGTTATCTCTGTGACAACATTCAGTTATATATGCAGCGCCACCTAGCCCTTGAGGAATAAAAAAAAAATACCCCACATACGGTATTTTGTACAAAAAATGTACACTCATTCTAAGTGTGATAACTCAGTCATTTATGAATATTCTTTTAGTTTCCACCACTCAAATTGTTCACTGGCTTCACACCGATCCAAACGTATGTACATTTCCATTTTGTTTTATTCATTTTTGATTGCCCCTTTGGACAATAAAAGTAACATTGTGCAATGAGTACAACGAGCGATGATGTGTATATACACTTTTACAAAAAATACCAATCAGGGCAACTCATTGCCTAAAAATAAAAAATAAGACGCTGATTTTTGCAGATCTTAACAATCACCAAAACCCATTGAGCTTGACACACTCATCACACCTGGCAAAAAAAAAAAAAAAAAAATCCACGTTTATCATGCCATTTTCAAAGAAATTCTGCTTCCAATGTGCCAGTACCCCAATGTGCAAGTTCCCCAACGTGCAAGTACCCCAACGTGGCCCGGGCTGCGAGGGCCCTTTATAGCTGCTCGCAGCTCTAGTTATTATTATTCTTCTTCTTCTTCTTCTTCTTTATTCTCCGCAAACGATCCCGATTTTGGGTACCTAAACATTCACGAAAACTCACCGAACTTTGCACACTCCTCAGGCCCGGCGAAAAATTTGATATTATGAAGTCGTCATAACAACGCGACTCTATAGCGCCCCCTAGCGTAGAAAAATAAAAACCAAGCCCGGCACGTTTGAGCTAGAGCAACGAAAATTGGCAGGCACGTGTAGCACCCCGAGACGCACAAAAAAGTCTATTGGGACCATGTAGCTAAAATGTACAGGAAGTGAGCTATGAATTTTTTAATGTCCAATTTTGGCCTATTTTGGCACATTCACTGTGGTCATGCTTTTTCCCCCTTTGCAAACATTTTTCATCCAATTGACTTCAAACTTGGCATTTATCATCTCAAAACCTGAGAGAAAAACTGGGCAAAACATCTTGCCTTTTTGAAATACTATATGACGGGGGCGGGGCATCAAATATTGCCTTTAAAATTTCATTTGTCCAGAAAGAGCAAATGCTTAATAACTCCCATGTTCAAGCTCCAAAAAATCTCAAACTTCTCAGGCAACGTAATAGTCACGGCCTGAAAACATCTATATGATAAAATTCAGTTATACATATAGCGCCACCTAGTGGTTACAATAAATGTCATACTTTACGTTTTTAGCTACTGTGCTGAGCTTGTTGAAGGGATCCATTTGAAAATTGGTCAGAAAAGCCTTAAGATGTTGATCATGCCCCACACCGAATATTGTAACTTTTCGCCAAAGGGCGTGGCCGCTACGGTGACGCAAAGTCTGAAGATTTTTCGTGACAATAAAAGCTGCATTAACTTGACCGAGATGATCCTATCTTCTCAAAATTTCACACATTTGATGAGAGTCCAGCCCTAAAGACATCTACTGACTTATATTTCATCTAACTGATAGCGCCACCTAGTGGCAATTTTTTTTCTTACGAATTTTCTTCTACGTTTTTCTCCAAACACGTTAACTGGACCTACCTCATATTTGCTCAGATGAGGGTTTCGGCCTTCATGATGTCACAACACGAAGTTTGTGAGTTTTCGCGAATTGCTGTGGGTGTGGCTAAGCGCTGTTCGCCAAGAAAACAACGCCAGTTTTGAGGGTCTAAACATGCACAGAAACTCCTGAAACTTGGCACACACATCTGGCCTGGTAAAATGAGCAATATTTTATTGTTGATTGTGCTATTTTTAAAAAATGACTCAATAGCGCCCCCTCGAAATTTTTAACGAAGCAGCCCCGGTTGTACGTTTAAGCAAGAACGCCGAATATTTTTAGGCTTATGAGGGAGCCCAAGACCTACAAAAAAGTCTCTTGTACCCATATGCTAAAATGAACAGGAAGTGAGCTACGAATTTTTGAATGTCCCATTTTTGACGATTTTTGCACATTCACAGGGGGCAGACTTTTGCCCACTTCTCCTACACGTTTCATCCGACTGAGTTAAGACTTGGCCTGGACCATGTCAAGACCTGAGCCAACGACAGGGGGAAAAATTTTGACTTTTCGAAATACTATATGATGAGGGCGGGGCATCAAAATTTGTGTTTCACAATGAAAAAGGATATGCTTGATAACTCCCCGGTACATGCTCCAAAAAATCCCAAACTTGACATGTATGTTTATCGTCAAGGCCTGAAGTTATCTCTATGACAACATTCAGTTATATATGCAGCGCCACCTAGCCCTTGAGGCATGAAAAAAAAATACCCCACATACGGTATTTTGTACAAAAAATGTACACTCATTCTAAGTGTGATAACTAAGTCATTTATGAATATTTTTTTAGTTTCCACCACTCAAAATGTTCACTGGCATCAGACTTATCCAAACATATATATATTTTTATTTATTTTTGATAGCCTCTGTGGACATTAAAAGCAATATCGTGAATGAAGGATATGCATAATAACTCCACGGTACATGCTCCAAAAAAAATCCCACACTTGACATGTATGCTTATAATCAAGGCCTGAAGGTATCTCTATGACAACATTCAGTTATAAATACAGCGCCACCTAGCCCTTGAGGCATAATATATAAAAAAAAAAAACACACATACGGTATTTTGTACAAAAAATGTAAACTCATTCTAAGTGTGATAACTAAGTCATTTATGAATATTCTTTTAGTTTCCACCACTCAAATTGTTAACTGGCTTCACACCGATCCAAACGTATGTACGTTTCCATTTTGTTTTATTCATTTTTGATTGCCCCTTTGGACAATAAAAGTAACATTGTGCAATGAGTACAACGAGCGATGATGTATATATACACTTTTACAAAAAATACCAATCAGGGCAACTCGTTGCCTAAAAATAAATAAGGACGCTGATTTTTGCAGGTCTTAACAATCACCAAAACCCGTTGAGCTTGACACACACTGGCAAAAAAAATATTCTACATGTAAACGTTTATTATGCCATTTTCAAAGAAATTTTGCTTCCAATATGCCAGTACCCCAACGTGCCAGTACCCTAACGTGCAAGTACCCCAACGTGCAACGACCCCAACGTGGCCTGGGCTGCGAGGGCCCTTTATAGCTGCTCGCAGCTCTAGTTATTATTATTCTTCTTCTTCTTTATTCTCCGCAAACAATCGCGATTTTGGGTACCTAAATATTCACGAAAACTCACCGAACTTTGCACACTCCTCAGGTCCGGCGAAAAATTTGATATTATGAAGTCGTTATAACAACGCGACTCTATAGCGCCCCCTAGCATAGAAAAATAAAAACCAAGCCCGGCACGTTTGAGCTAGAGCAACGAAAATTGGCAGGCACGTGTAGTACCCCGAGACGCACAAAAAAGTCTATTGGGACCATGTAGCTAAAATGTACAGGAAGTGAGCTATGAATTTTTTAATGTCCAATTTTGGCCTATTTTGGCACTTTCACTGTGGTCATGCTTTTTCCCCCTATGCAAACATTTTTCATCCCATTGACTTCAAACTTGGTATTTATCATCTCAAGACCTAAGAGAACAGCTGGGCAAAAAGTCTTGCCTTTTCGAAATACTATATGACGGGGGCGGGGCATCAAATATTGCCTTTAAAATTTCATTTGTCCAGAAAGAGCAAATGCTGAATAACTCCCATGTACAAGCTCCAAAAAATCTCAAACTTCTCAGGCAACGTAATAGTCACGGCCTGAAAACATCTATATGACAAAATTCAGTTATACATATAGCGCCACCTAGTGGTTACAATAAATGTCATACTTTACGTTTTTAGCTACTGTGCTGAGCTCGTTGAAGGGATCCAGTTGAAAATTGGTCAGAAAAGCCTTAAGATGTTGATGATGCCCCACACCGAATATTGTAACTTTTTGCCAAAGGGCGTGGCCGCTACGGTGACGCAAAGTCTGAAGATTTTTCGTGACAATAAAAGCTGCATTAACTTGACCGAGATGATCCTATCTTCTCAAAATTTCACACATTTGATGAGAGTCCAGCTCTAAAGACATCTACTAACTTACATTTCATCTAACTGATAGCGCCACCTAGTGGCAATTTTTTTTCTTACGAATTTTCTTCTACGTTTTTCTCCAAACACGTTAACTGGACCTACCTCATATTTGCTCAGATGAGGGTTTCGGCCTTCATGATGTCACAACACGAAGTTTGTGAGTTTTCGCGAATTGCTGTGGGCGTGGCTAAGCGCTGTTCGCCAAGAAAACAACGCCAGTTTTGAGGGTCTAAACATGCACAGAAACTCCTGAAACTTGGCACAAACATCTGGCCTGGTAAAATGAGCAATATTTTATTGTTGATTGTGCTATTTTTACAAAAATGACTCAATAGCTCCCCCTCGAAATTTTTAACGAAGCAGCCCCGGTTGTACGTTTAAGCAAGAACGACGAATATTTTCAGGTGTATGAGGGAGCCCAAGACCTACAAAAAAGTCTCTTGTACCCATATGCTAAAATGAACAGGAAGTGAGCTACGAATTTTTGAATGTCCCATTTTTGACGATTTTTGCACATTCACAGGGGGCAGACTTTTGCCCACCTCTCCTACACGTTTCATCCGACTGAGTTAAGACTTGGCCTGGACCATGTCAAGACCTGAGCCAACGACAGGGGGAAAAATTTTGACTTTTCGAAATACTATATGAAAAAAATAAAAAAAATAAAATAAAAAAAAAAATTTATAAAATAAATAAGGACGCTGATTTTTGCAGGTCTTAACAATCACCAAAATCCGTTGAGCTTGACAGACACTGGCAAAAAAAATATTCTACATGTAAACGTTTATTATGCCATTTTCAAAGAAATTTTGCTTCCAATATGCCAGTACCCCAACGTGCCAGTACCCCAACGTGCAAGTACCCCAACGTGGCCCGGGCTGCGAGGGCCCTTTATAGCTGCTCGCAGCTCTAGTTATTATTATTATTTCAGGCATATTTTATTCTCCTCACTTTTTTTATGTCAAACTACTCCCACATAATACTTCCGATTTACAGTGTTCAAATTTCAACTTGCTGAAAAAAATTCACACCTTCCTGCGTATATATCGTCTGATTACACGTTACTTATAGTGCTCGCGTAGTTGAACGTTAAAGTTCAACTTTTCCTCATTCTTTGAAATTTTTCTCAGTCCCACTTTCCACGCGCACTTCCATACAAACAACTGATCACTATCAGTAGCTATCTCATACTTATCTTTGCAGGTTTGTGATCTGGGCTATTTGCAGGCCATGACATTGACTGGATGCGTCTTACGCCAAAGAATGCTTTCACAGTTTTTGCTCTCTGGCATGATGCATTGTCATCTTGGAAAATTATTTCATTTTTTCAATTGAAGGGATAAGAAAGCTGTCCAAAATGTCAATGTAAACTTGTGCATTTATTGAAGATTTATCCACAGCTATCTCCCCAGTGCCTTTGCCTGATATGCAGCCCCATATCATCAAGGACTGTGGGAATTTCGATGTTTTCTTTAGGCAGTCCTCTTTGTATATCTCACTGGAACGCCACCAAACAAAAGTTCCAGCGTCATCACCTAGTCCAGTGCAGATTCCTGACTCATCACTGAAGATAACCTTCATCCAGTTATTCACAGTCCATGATTGCCTCTCCTTAGCCCATTGCAGTCTTGTTCTTTTTAGTTTAAGCGTCAATTATGGTTTCCTTTTAGCTTTCCTGTATGTAAATCCCATTTTATTGAAGCAATTTTGCAGAGTTCTGTCACATACATTGACTCCAGCTTCCTCCCATTTCTTCTTCATTTGTCTTGTGCATTTTATGTTTTCAAGACATATGGCCTTTAGTTGTTTGTCTTGACACTTAGATGTCTTCCTTGGTCTACCAGTACGTTTGACATTAACAACCTTCCCATGCTGTTTGTACTTGGTCCAGATCTTTGATACAACTGACTGTGAACAGCCCACATCTTTGGCAACCATATGTGTAGAGTTACCTCATTCAAGAAGTTTGATAATCCTGTCTTTGGTCTCAAGAGACATCTCCCTTGTTGGAGCCATGATTCTTGCCAATCCACTTGGTCCAGAAGCCATCCAAGGTGTGATAACTGCACTGTTTTTAACTCCTGACTAACGCACAGTTGTAATTTGAGGCAGGTGCCGAATTAAGGAAAGGAAATTGACTGGGTGTGTCTTTATTTTCTGCTCAAAATGGAGTGATTCCATATTTTTTTCCTGAGAATGGAGTGATTCCATATTTATTTCCCTGCACTCGCTCTATAAAAGTAACAATTACTGACCAGCACTGTGTTTTTTTCATAATTTCTTTTAGTGTTTCTGAAAGCTAAGATGTTGCTCTTTGGAAAGACCTTACGATTGTTTCATGCTTTTTATCTGAGTTTGATCTACACAATAAAACGTCTGAGAGTGCTCGCCCAAGACTGGTGATTCCATACCTTTTGCTAGGGGTAGTTTATTTTCCTTTCTATATTCAAGGCAAGGCAAGTTTATTTGTGTAGCACATTTCATACACAAGGCAACTCAATGTGCTTTTAACAAGGAAAGACAACACATTTGCATCAACAAACAGTAGTTAATATTCAGAGCAAAGAAAATAAAACAAAAGTTAGAAAATTTACTAAAGGAACATGAAAATGTTAAAACATTATACAGCAAACTTTTAAAAAATTAGCGTAAGGAAGTTAGTTTAGTATAGGCTGACATATTAACTACAAATGCACACAATGTCATAGCTTTTTCTACAGCTGTGGTGGTCTAGTGGTTAAGTTCTTTGTCCAGTAACCAGGAGTTTGTGGGTTTCGAATCCCACCTCCGACTGCACATTTTTTTTTTTTAGTTAAAACTAAAATCTCTTGACAACAGCCATTTGCTCTTGTCATAATTGTAAAACGTAAAAACAAAATACAACAAATTAACATACTACATCGTCCATCAATTCGTGATTACCGCAATCACATTTGTCATGAATATCATAGCGTACTTTTATGTGGTTGGTTTGGTGTAGCGGAAAATGCAATGGCTTTGCATAGTCCACAAACTTGTGTGTTTTGGTTCAAGTACTGACACCTTTCTTTTTTTTTTTTTTTATTTAAATGGCAATGTATTGACAACAGACAACAGCGTAACCCTGCCCTGCCCAGACCGACCCTCGGTCCCCTAGCCGATGAAATGCATCAGAACATACACATGCACAGCATACACAGCACTCATGTCGAACACAGACCCGCGGGAGCCATGAAACAAACGACAGTGATAGACGGCACGCAGAGCCGTCAGACTGGCTTGAAGCACCCAGCGCCGTGCATCACCGTAATCCACCCAACAACCCAACAACTCCCGCTATATGGCGCCAGTCAGAAACGCCCCGAGGCCCACGCCACCCCCACGTCGTGCACACTCCGATGCACCCCAAAGGCAAAGAGACTGAGAAAAAAACAAAAACAAATTGCACATCCGCCCTCCTGGCACTGTGAAGGCAGAAACGTGGCCAAAATGGGTTAAGGAAAACACAAGGCTGAACAAGCATCTCCAACGTCATCACCCTGATGTACATGGATGTTTTTTGCACATTATAATTAATATTAGGGGTGTGAATAGCCTAGTACCTGACGATTCGATTCGTATCACGATTCACAGGTCACGATTCAATTCGATACCGATTAATCCCGATTTGAATTCATAAGTCGATTGTTGAGATTTTTATTTTTTTTTTATTCAAATTTAGAAAATACTAAACAGTGAACTTGTACAGTGGAAGATTTGGATGAAAATGTGTTATTTATTCATTTGAAACTTCAGTCTTAGTCATTGAAATAAAATATTAAGGCTGAATGTTCCATTAATATAACATTCTTCCATGCTTAAGGTGTGAACCCTAACCCGAAATAAGACGTTTTGTTGAATATTTTTCCATTAACTCTTTGACTGCCAGCCATTTTCGGAAAAGGTAACCCCATAGTGCCAGCTGATTTACAGAATTTTACCGATCTTTCAAGCTCCACAGAAAATGTTGTGTTAGAACTATGGAAACGCGGATACTACCAAATGAAAGATTGAAGTCTCATCTTTCATCTAAAAAAAAAAAAAGTTTGTTTCTACCTTATTCGGATCTTCAGTAATCAACAATAGAAAACAGCTTCGTTTCACCCAAATCCTCTATTTTCTTCCAAAATACGGAGAAATCAAGCTTTTTGTGAAACAATGTTATTTCATGCACTCTAGTGAATTTGGAACTTTTTTTTTTTTTGCATGAGTGATTCTACAAACACCTAAACTTCTATAAAACATTACCCCAACAATAAAAAATATTTTTGATTGCAAAATAACAGTTTATTTACATGCAACAGTAGCAATCCGAACAAACAATTTGGAAAACTCTTTGCAAACTATTTACACGTGCGCAACAGTTTTTGTCAGTCTGCTTCTGCATGGACTGATTTGCGTCGAGGTTGGTATGATGAACGATGTGCTGGAGAAGTTCATCCGTGATGAAGAGCTCCAGGATGTCAGCTGGCAGGTGGGAATTCAGCTCTGCTGCAGCATCCCTTGGTCCTGGTTTTGCAGCAAAGGGGAAGATGGTTGGCTGCCAGCCGAATTCATCAACTTCAAGCCAGCCAGAATCTTTGGTATCTGCAAATATACATTTCAATATCATATATTATTTTAGAGCACTGTGATGCAATGTGTGTGTGTGTGCATGTTTACCTTTTTTTCTTGGATGTATTGGTTGATGCACATTCTGTAAATTATAGAAGACGTTTACCATCAAATATTTTATTAGTGCTGTGGAGAATCTTTTTTTTTTCTTTTTACCTTTGTTCTGCTCACTGTGAGAAGGGTCACTTTGGGCCCTATGAGGAGGAGCTGAAAGAAACATATACAATTACAATACTATCAAAAGACTTTCCTTTTATTGTTGCGGTGTATTGAAAACGCTTTTTTTTTGTTTTGTTTTGTTTTTTTACCTTTCTTTGTCGTAGAACCAGCGGTCGGACGTTGCTGTGAGCACGATCTATAAAATATACATTCACGTTTGTATAGGTAATAGATGTTTTAGTGTATATCAGCACATTTACACACGCTGCTAGCAGATCGCCCGAAAAGTTAGGAAAGTAATCTTACTAGCAATCTCTTAGCATGTTAGCGCTTACCTTCACGTTCTTTGGAAGACTGTCCAAGACTGTCTTGCATCGGTCCCATAGTAGTCGTCATCGTCCGATGAAACGTCATCTGTGCAGACGTGCTCGGTTGTGCACCACTTTTCTCCGGTGTTAGCATCGCTAGCCGGTGGGGCCTTAAGACGTTATTAGCATCGCTAGCCGGTGGGGCCTTAGGACGTGGTCGAAACGGCCGCGTCACCGCTTCAACTATGACTTAACCCCGTCATCACTGTGCTCTTGAGCACTGGTCGATGCTTTTGAGCTTTGAAAATAAGGATCAAGCGTGAGCTGATTGCCATCTGTAGCCTTTTTGACTCCCTTAGCCAAGTTCGCCATTCTCTCCCCCTCAACACTCTAGCTCCGCCTCTCTTCTTCTACTGTTGTCTCCTACCCGATCTTGTCCAAAAGACTCATCACAGCCATCTAGTGGCCAGGAATACTCATTATAGTAACCCGATCGGCTTGATACTTGGAGCACAGCTGCCCAAGGCTTTCCTCCACCCGTTTCCATAAAAAAAACATAGTAGACGTCAATTGACGTCTATGGCGGCCAATCCTAGGATTATACTGAACGTTTTTTAACGTTTATGGCGGTCAAAGAGTTAAAAATGGAAGTTTAAAAATCGATTCAGCCGCCTATTGAATCGATTCGAGAATTGCGCGATGTAATATCGCGATATATTGCCGGATCGATTTTTTTTAACACCCCTAATTAATATTATTATTATTATATTATTTGGTGTACATATTTTATCCTACTGTATAGTGTTAAAACTGCCATTGCACAATGCAATTTTTGCTGACAAGCAAAATAAACAGAACTTTTTTGGGAAAAAAAAATGTTCTCTTTACGCACAAATCATGTACCGACACCGAACCGAAACTGTGGCCCAGAGACCGAGGTACAGACCGTACCGTAGGCTACCTGTACCGTTGCACCACGAATTACAATATAAGTTGTAAATGATAACAGTCTACAAATATTGGTGGAATCACCAATACTGAACTTTGGAATGGATCTGAAAATAAGGTATGTGTTACACTCAATACTATCCATCCATCTTCTACCGCTTATCCGAGGTCGGGTCGCGGGGGGAGCAGGAGGGAAACCCAGACTTTTCTCTCCCAAGCCACTTCAACCAGCTCTACTGGCGGTATCCCAAGGCGTTCCTAGGCCCTCCAAGAGACATAGTCTCTCCAGCGTGTTCTGAGTCGTCCCCGGGGCCTCCCGCTGGTGGAACATGTCCGAAACACCTCTCCAGGGAGGCGTCCAGGAGGCATCCGAACCAGATGCCCAAGCCACCTCAGCTGGCTCATCTCAATGTGGAGGAGCAGCGGCTCAACTCTGAGTCCCTCCTGGATGACCGAGATTCTCACCCTATATCTAAGGGAGAGCCCGGACACCCTGCGGAGGAAACTCATTTCGGCCGCTTGTACCCGGGATCTTGTTCTTTCGGTCACGACCTACAGCTCGTGACCCATAGGTGAGGGTTGGAACGTTAGATCGACCTGTAAATCGAGAGCTTTGCCTTTTGGCTCAGCTTTTTCTTCACCACAACGGACCGATACAGAGTCCGCATCACTGCAGACGCTGCACCGATCCGCCTGTCGATCTCCCGCTCCATCCTGCCCTCACTTGTGAACAAGTCCCCAAGATACTTGAACTCCTCCACTTGGGGCAGGATCTCATCCCCGACCCGGAGAGGACACGCCACCCTTTTCCGACTGAGGACCATGGTCTCGGATTTGGAGGTGCTGATCTTCATCCCAACTGCTTCACACTCTGCCGCGAACCGCTCCAGTGAGAGTTGGAGATCACGGCTGGATGAAGCCAACAGCACCACATTATCTGCAAAAAGTAGAGATGCAATGCAAACCGGACCAACTCGGCTGCGCCTAGAAAAATGCTAGTATTACAAAAACGGCCACCACGTGGCAGCAGAGTATAATAGATAACCAGGGCCATGATGAAAACAAGCTGTTTCCGCACAATTTCACAAATTTGTGAATAATGATTGAACTTAGCTATATTCTAATGCGGCAGCACGGTGGTTAGCACGTCCGCCTCCGAATGCTGAGGGCGCAAGATCGAATCCGGGCTTCGGCCTTCCTGGGTGGAGTTTGTATGTTCTCCCCGTGCCTGTGTGGGTCTTCTCCGGGTACTCCGGTCTCCTCCCACATTCCAAAGACATGCATGGCAGGTTAATTGGGCACGATGAATTGTCCCTCAGTGTGCTTGATGGTTGTTCGTCTCTGTGTGCCCTGCAATTGGCTGCCAACCAATTCAGGGTGTACCCCGCCTACTGCCCGAAGCCGGCTGGGGTAGCCCCGCGACCCTTGTGAGGAACAAGCAGTTAAGAAAATGGATTTGTCTCATGATGAATCGGAGATGTTTTTCACGGCTCCGGAGGAAGCCCAGCAGTATGCAGAGCGACACTTTGGGCTGCCTGGCAAAAGCTGAGGAGGGAGATTTACCGCAATGAAGCTTTCAATGCTGTGGACTTTGTTTTCTGGACTTTTGGGGTAAGATTTTGATTAAGGACTGAAGAAAATATTGTACGTTTTATTAACATTTTTTTTTTTTTATTTCATGTGGCTTTTTCTGTGTTTTCATTTACTATTAGACTTCAAAATTATTGTTAAAATAGTACTGTGGTTTATTGTTGTGGTTTGCGGCCTATTTTGTTCAAGGTGCCGAAGTTATGAATACTGATTTACTTTTACAAAGAACTTTATATCCAAGTTGGGCTTTGTATTGAGGTTTGTTTTGACAATTATTATTTTTCTACTCTTAACCTATCTTTTCTTACTTTCTCTTTTCTGTTTTTTGAGGGGATATTTGCTATATGTGTATATTTTGTATATATATATATATATATATATATATATATATATATATATATATATATATATATATATATATATATATTTTTTTTTTTTTATAGGTGTCAGTGTAAAACATTTAAAACACGTACGGTAAAAAAGACAAAAAACACGTGAATGATCTGTGTTGATCATTTTTCTTTCACTACAACATGGCATAATTGCACTTGTGAGACAATGGTGACCGCTCAGTGCATTTTTCTTTTTATTTTAAAAGCTGACTAATTTTTAACATTCAGTAACTTGTGAAATTATGCACATTTTTTAAAACTGTAAAATACAACTTACTCCCCAGAAATACATGCATTGTTATTAAATTGTGTTATAGTGACTCCTTTTCACAACCTGACGCTTTTATTTTGTTAAGTTCCCGGATGCGCTGTGAAGCCGCTAACACAAGCTAACACAGCGATAGTACTTTCAGTTTCACTTTCACCCGACGGTGCATTACTGCAACGAAACAGAAGACAATGTTAGACTTTCTTGGAGTTGCTGGATAAAATACATTACACCTCACATCAAAAGATCAAGTGGCTTGGAGTCACTCCAGTGGGGCTCTCCGTGTGAGTAGCTTCGCTGCTGTGCTAATCGCTAACACCGATGCTACCGAGGGAGTTCTGTCAAAGCAGGGAACTGATGGAAGTGCTACACCGTCCAAATGGTTCCTTCGCTCAAATATTGTGCCCCTTAAACATTGTGTATTGTAGCTCCAGTGCAGTGAAGTGCATTTCGATTGGGTAATTTTGACGTGGACGTTTCTGCTGCTTCGCGACTGGCATTCTCTTAGAGGCTTTCCAAATAAGGAAGTGGTTGTTAATCGAGCGTTAAAAAATTTTGTGCCGTTAAAGGCTCTTTTAGTTAACGAGATAATGCGATAATTTTGACACCCATACATTATATATATATATATATATATATATATATATATATATATATATATATATATATATATACATATACATACACACACACACACACACACACACACAGTGGTACCTCTACTTACGAAATTAATTGGTTCTGGAAGAAAGTTCTTAAATAGAAAATTTTGTAAGTAGAGACGCATTTTCCATGTAAATGCCCTAATCCGTTCCAAGCCTCCCAAATTTCAGACATAAATGTTTTATAAAGCATAAAATGCATCAAAACATGTAACAAATACATGTTACAATTAGATTATTGCACAATAAATGATTGTTGTGCATAATGTAAATAACAAAGAATAGAGTGAAGAATAAAAATGATGGTCATTTACCTTTTTAACTGCAGTCCTCATCGTTTTTTGATGAGGACGCTGTATAGACACCGATCTAGTATACGCTCATACCTATGGTAAAGGTTCCTCTTAGCCAATGGGATGCCAGAAACATGCACAAACACCGATCTAGTATATGCTCATACCTATGGTAGAGGTTCCTCTTAGCCAATGGGATGCCAGAACGATGCACAAACACCGATTTGGTATTTACGCTCATAGGTACCTATGGTAGGAAATAGCCATAGCCGAAAGTATGTTGCGTTCGGTAATGTATTTTTACCTTTCGTATCTAGAAATTTCTTTCGTAACAAGAGGCAATATTTTCCCGTTGAGGAGTTTCGTAACTCAAAAATTTCGAGACGTTCGTAAATAGAGGTTCCACTGTATGTATATATATATATATATATATATATATATATATATATATATATATATATATAGATTAATGTACACGATGTTATTTCCTGCTTGGCATTGCTGCCTGTCGCACCTCCTCCGGTGCCCATGGGTCAGCTGCAGGGTCATCAGCCAGGATCACCAGTCATTGGCGTTTCGCCCCTTTAATCCTGGAACGTCTCCTGGTGGCGGAGCAGTGACAGGGACGTCTCCCTGTCACCCCCTGCAGCTGATGTCGGGGTTAGCTCTTTCCCCAGCTCCTGTCCTTCCTCCTCAGCCAGAGCCAAAAGCTGCCTTTCTCTGCCTCCTCTGCCAGATCTTTTATTGCCTTTCGGAGCTTCCCTCCAGTCACTCCTGCGTCCCTCAAGAGGCGTGTGGCAGACAGCCCCACATAGCACATAACTTCTACTGGGTAGATGGTGGTCTTCCAGCCTACTTCCCGGCACTCAGCAGCCAGCTCCGAGTACTTGGCCTTCTTGTGCTCAAATGCAGCCTCGATCCCCCCCTCTGCTGGTACAGTCAGCTTGATGAGGTGAACCACTTTTGCCTCGGTGGACCACACTACGGTGTCAGGGCAGAGAGACGTAGTGATGATCTCTGTGGGGAACCGGAGCTGCCTGTTGAGGTCAACCCTCATGTTCCACTCATGGCCGGGGGAAAAGGGCCTTGTGATGTTTCATGGCCTGGTGTACCTTTGCCCCCCTTCTGTGACAAAGCTGGTAAAGTTCTCTACCGATGGTGATTCTTTGCAGCCCTGTCGACACCCCTCCAGCACCTCAGCTAGCTTCCTCAGGACCTGGTCATGGCGCCATCTATAGCGCCCCTGAGAGAGTGCAGTCTTGCAGCCCGACAAAATGTGCTGGAGGCTTGCGTTGGGAGCGCTGCAGAGTGAGCAATATTCCTCGTTGCCGAACCATTGGTGAAGGTTACGAGGACAGGGAAGCGTGTCATAAGTTGCACGAATGAGGAAGCTGATCCTTGCCTGTGGGATCTTCCACAGGTCAGACCAGCTGATGTTTCGGTTGACAACTCCCTCCCATGTTGTCCAGCTTCATTGTCGGTTCCTGTGACACGGCCTTGATCTTGTAGCGCTCCTCCTCCATCCTTGCCACCTCCGCCACCACCATCTGCTTTTGCTCCTTGCGGTTTGCCTTGGACCAGAACCGTGGTGCTTCTCCCCATCCTAGGCCTGCTCTTCCTGCCTGGACTCTGCCCAGGATCTCTTGGTGATGCAGCCTACTGACAGCTTGGTCAACCTCAGACTGGGCGTTCCACTTTCGGCCAGTAGGAACCTTCGCGTTGGCGTTCCTCACTGACTGATCAGTGGACTCTCTTAGCTCGAGAACCAGCCTGGACTTCTCTTGCATGTAGCCCAAACTGATAGACTGCAGGGGCAACTGCAGTGCGTTCTTCCCAAAGAGTCCCGTCTCAGAAAGGCACCGTGGCAGTCCCAGCCACTTTCTGATGAATGAATTGGCTTTTACGTTCCATCTTACTCACGGCGGATGAGGGGATCTCACTCATTTTCAAGGGCCACATCACCCTCCTGTAGAGTATAAACTGGTAGCACCAGACTTTGTACTTCCCAGGGAGTTGGCTCTGGTTGATTCTTGACAGGCCGTCCGTGAGCTGTTTCATGATGGTCCTCCCCATCTGTTTGTCAGACAGCTCTGCAGTGTACTGCCTCCCCAGGCTTTTGATGGGTTGCTCAGACAAGAGGGGGATTTTCTCTCCCCCGACGACAAAGATGGTGTTGTCATTTCTGACTCCCCTTCTGAGTGACAGGTTACGGGATTTGGAGGGTTTGATCCTCATTCTGGCCCATGACGTCAACTCATCCACCCTTCTCAGCAGTCGGGATGTACATGCTGCTGTCTGCAGGAGGCTGGTGACATCGTCCATGTAGCACCTCAATGGGGGTAATCTCTGTCCAGATGGTAGTTTGGTTCCTACAACCATTTGTCTTGCTCCGATGAGAATTATCTCAAAGGCTGCCACAAATAAGACTGGAGAAATGGCACACCCCATTGCGATTCCCACTTCTAGCTGCTGCCACCCGGTGGTGAAATCCTGGAGGGCAAAGCACATTTGCAGATCACTGAAGTATCGCGCTATTAGCTTCTTGATGCAGGGAGGCATGTGGAAGAACTCCAGGGTGTAGTTGATCAGCTAGTGTGGGACCGATCCGTACGCATTGGCGAGGTCAAGCCAGATGACATGCAGGTCGGTCTTCTCCCGCTTGGCCTTCTGGATCTGGTCCCAGATCATCGTAGAGTGCTCTACACACCCTGGGAAACCTGGGACTCCTGCTTTCTGGCAATTGGTGTCGATGTAACAATTGTCTAGCAGGTAGGAGGTCATCCTTCTGTATATATATATATATATATATATATATATATATATATATATATATATATTTATATATTAGGGGTGTGACAATATCTCGATACGGCGATACATCGTGATATTTTCTCTCACGATGGCTTATCAATATGCCTATGCCAAGTATCGATACAGTCGCTGTAACAGCTCCATTGTTCCTTATTGCGCAATTACTTGTGGCGGGCCGCTAGAGGGAGCACCTCATAAGAGTGGCGGGGAAATGTGCGGCAGTCTTCAGCCGAAGAAGACCCAAGTAAACAAAACCTCGGCTGCATACAAGTCAGATGTGGATATATTGGTAGTGTGGAATGGATACATTTCGGATTTTATCAAATGGAATAGAGAAGAGACGGACATGGGTGTATACAAGAATTGTCTCACAACAGTTACACTGGAAACATGACGAATATGACAGCCACTTAGAGCGGCATCATCCAGGACTAGACTTGCTAAAGGTAAGAGCTAATTCTCTCTCTCTCTGCTTATTTAATTCTCCAAGGGCAAAGTTGATCACGCACAGCATCTCTGTGTATATTTGCAATCGATTTCCACCCGTATAGCGTAGTTGTGAATGATGTTTTTCGCTACGTGATTTCGTTAGGTGTCAGGGGCACGAGGTAGATGTCTTGCTCGGTGAGTTTAAGCGGGGGCAATACGACACGAAAAACACATAACGCTGTGATAGTTACAAAATGAAATGGAGCTCAGCTCAAGCTCCCGGATTTGGGCCCACTCTCCCGAACTTCCAAACTACACTAGTGCAACAAGAAATGAGTAATGGCAAACTAACACACGAGAGCGGAGGCTCGCTAACAAAACAAAGGGAGAAAGGAACACATACAAATAGCCAGACCACGACTGAAGACAACCAGGTAAAATAACCGGTCATTTCACTGAGAAAAAGAATTCCAACTTTGTAAGAAGAGATGAGGGCTAAACTAATGCATTTGAGTCGTCGCAACGTGTAGGTCTTACCAGCGAGTCAACAACGGATGGACATCTATCTTTCTTTTTTTTTTTACCATTTCCACGCATTCCATCAGTGATTGGGACCTCAAATCATACGTGCTGCTCTTTTTCTTTTTTTTATTTGAAAGAAAAGCACAAGCTTACTTTTACTTGTGTAAGACATTTATGTGTCCAGCGAGTGACCCAGTTTTGTATAAGTTTCTATGAAAAATGTATATTATATCGTCAATGTTAGTTTTAAAACATATCTTTCTACTTTTTGAAGCACACAATTTCTGAGCAATATTAATATTGATTTAATTGGATTTAATATCTAAAATTTCATTTAAATTTAATTCAAAATTTATTAAATGAAACAATTGACCATGTAACTGACTGGCATGTTGTATGACAGTAGTGATTAACAAAGACACAAATTTGTTCACAAGAGTTCTCTGTTGAGAAGACATTTGTATTTGTTTAAAAAAAATGCACTAAATTACTCACTCTGAAGAAGACACCAGTTTTAATGTTTTTTTCAGTGATGGTATGAAAATAAACTATATTGTCATTGAAAAAACATCAGTTTATGTCTTGAGTAGATTTATCATGATTATTGTGGACTTATTTCCTGACAAATATATCAATAATTGCAGTATCGTCATATCGCGAGATAATCGTTATCGTGAGCCTTGTATCGCATCGTATCGTGAGGTACCCAGACGTTCCCAACCCTAATACATATACATATTGTAGCGATAATTGGGTCGTCTTTTTGACGAATTAATAATCTGAACGTTACAGAGGTAAATTGTAATTACCTCGGTAACCTCTAGGGGCACAACGTTGGCTTTGCTTTGGGTTAACAGGAGCAAACAACGACCAAAATCCTTTCTTCATCAGTCATTTATAATCTAAAGTCGCCACACTCGATATTCAATGGTTCGTTGTACTAACAAAAGAATAATAATCCACTCGGAAACACAGATGACTTAGGCTGAATAGAGTTAATAAAACATGCATTTATTCACGATTACTACACTACAGAATCAAAACACTGCCTATCTAACTATCCTACCGTCAGAAGAAAAGAAATAAAATAAAACTAAAGCCTAATTTATGCCTCCACGTTTGCTCTCTCGTCGATGAGCGCCGTCGATCACATGATCGACGCGAGCCATGAATTTTAAGTGCTGCGTCGCTCGTGGCCGGCCGACGTGCACACGTCGTCAATCCTTGGACGCACGTCGATGGCGGGGCGTCGCTCGCTTCTGATTGGTCCGTTCGATGGCGTTTTTTCTTTTTTTTCTCTCTCTCTCTCCCCGCCCCCCGCCCAGATAGTTTCCGTGAAGGCAACTGGTGGCGCAAATCGACTTCCCTGCTCGGAGACCACGGCTGTGCATGTGGATATGTGCCTGGGACGAGAGGCGGAAAACAACAATAAAAAAAAACAAAAAACAAAAAAAAACTGTGTTCGCTAAGCGCACGGCTGTTGTGTTTTGGCGAGTTTACGGCCGACACCGGTGCAAATTGGCAATAATTAATTGCCAAGGTGATGAACTTACTCTCCCCCCGGCTTTGTTTCGTGTTTCTGAATTAAATTGAACTTCCTGAATCCGTCATAAAATGCAGAGGAATCGCCACTCTGTGGCGGCCCAGCCATAGCGACAGCGGGACTTGGTGTGAAACTCCAGCAGACACGATGTGTATTGCGCACAAGTCGGAAGGCAAACGCACGAGCGGAGCTCCAACGTGACGCCTCGACGCGAGCCTCTCGCAGAAGCATACTGAGGCCTTAATGAAAATAAGGAAGGAATGCGAATGAATAAGAAAACAGGAAAAGAGAAATTTAATTTGCCAGATCTGTGATATGTTTCAAACGTAAGTTGCACACAGTGATATGCCGAATTGGGGAATCAAATGTGCACTTACGAGAATGGGGGCTGCCTCGAACGAGCAGAAACGGGCGGTCTTTTGAAAAAGGGGGAAAAATAGTCAATGTTCGTTCAAAAAGGCAAGAAAATCAAAAAGGGGCTATTCCACAGGTGAGCAAAGGAGCCGCTCGGGGGCTGACGTAGTTGCATGGCACGTCCCTTGATTGGTCGGCGAGGTTGGTTCTGCCGGACAGCTGTCCGACTCCAGGTGTTGGAGCTCGGTTCGCGGCGTGCCTGCATACGGGGACGGCCAACCGTTGGAGGTGCGCTTGCACCGCGGCGCCACCGAATAGCAGGTGAGATGCGGTGCGGCTTGGGTGCACAACCTTGAGTCCGGCAGTACGTTGCGAGTGTACCCCGGGGGCCGCAGGGCTCGCTGCTGGCGGGGCAGTCACCGATGGTGAAGGAAAAAAAAAAGAAAAAAAAGGGGGGGAAAGCAAGGAAAAGGAGTAAAAGAGTCTCTTTGGGGTCAGAGTTGCAGTTTGCACCTGCTTTGGCGTGGCGTGGAGCGAGTGGATGCTCTCGTGGCAATGGTAGCTGCCAGGAACAAAGGGGGCCACGTGTTTGACAAGTTTTTTGGAACAAAGAGTCAGTGGGAGCAGGTGAGGCTGGCGAGAGCGAAGAGGGGCAGCGTGGAAGCTCGGGAAGAGAGAGATCGGGAAGAGAGAGAGAGAGGGGGTTCCCTCGTCTTTTTAAAGTCTATGGGCGGTGCTTCGGTAGGCGGTGGCAAACCCTTCTACTCCCTCACGCAAACTTTACAAAGTAAATTATTAAAGGGATTAATAATTTGGCATTAAATTTGGTCAGTCTGGCAAATCAGTTTTCCCACACAACCCGTTCAGCACACATCATAATTAATACATCATAAACTAACTTGTGAGGTAGTTCCTGCTGGTCTAATCTGACTGAACTGAAAGATATTGATTACCTTTCATTCCTTATGGAGTACAAATGAAATAGGACGTTCATACACACAAAGACATAACATGAATCATTCGTCGTTCAGATATCTATCATCATTATCATGGTATAAATGTGTAAAATGTGGTTACTTGTAAACTGTCACTAACAATAGTTCCAAGTTTCACCACTTGGCGGCGCTGTTGCTCCATCTAGACGTTCCAGGAGTGGAGGGGCGCGACGCCAGAATATCCTTTGTGGTTGATAAGAGGTCAGAAACATTCCTTTGATCAGGCGTTTGTATATTCCAAGTCATTGAAGGTGTTTTCTCGGGCCCCGGGGAGTCGGGCTTGAATAAACTCTTTTCGGCAGACGCATAAAAT